>NC_018212.1:1500000-1675000 GCF_000219625.1 Zymoseptoria tritici IPO323 | reverse complement strand
GCAGATGGAGCAAGGTGGTATTCTGCATGGCCATCTGGGGTAACACCGTGCGGAATGGATTTTCGGGACAATCGTGGGGAACCAGGACCCGTCCGGTGTGGTTCATGAAATGGTGGAAGTATAGAAGGTTCATCGGGCTTCCCGAAAGCTCTCGCGGAAGTGGCTCGAGGGATCGCGGAAGCCTGATGGCTACCGGCTGTGCGTAGTAGCCATCGGATTCGAAGGCTATGTGGTAGATTTCGGCCTCGTCGCTAGAAGCGCTGGCTCCAGACACGGCAGCATTGGGTCGCCTCATGTCCGGAGACCTGGGCAGAACGACATTCTGGTCATCGTTGTGTGGGATATCAATGTCTTCAAATCCGTGATCGTAGCCATAGGTCAGATACGCGTGGCTGTCGGAGCGTGCAAATCGAGGTCGATCCATCTCGTCAGTAGCAGGAGTAAGAAGAGACTTGACTGAAAGGCGTCGTAAGTCGACCGGGCCAAGCGCGTCCGAGAACGTGCTCTGTGAAGGATGTGGTGATGTCGAGGTGACACTTGATCCGGGTGTCGCTGGCGCGTTGACGATGCTGCTAATCCTGTGCGGCGTGTAATGCAGGGGCTCGACGAGGTTCTGGCTCTGAGGAGGGGTGGGTTTTGCTCGCTTGGCTCGGTGCTGAGAGGACCAGCGGAAGTCGTCGTCAGGTTGTGCCCTGCCTGGAGGTTGCGTGGCAGCAATGAATACCATGGGTGGTGAAGGAATGACCCTAGTCGTTGTCGCTGAAGGGCCCGTATGCGGCGTGGAGCCGACGGGTTGGCCGCCTCGATCATATAGAGTGTCGAGAGACTCGTCTGGTCGACCACTCGAAGGTCGCGATGGGGCAGCGGATATGTGCTGGGCTGAGAAGACATGCTCGTGGACAGACCGGGCGCCTTTGTGTCCAGTCGAGATACCCGGTGTAGAGACAAATGTGAAGCCGCCTGCCTCGCCCAGTGCTCCATCATTGTCTTTCTTGCTCCGTCCACCCCAATTCAACCTGATGCTGTAATCGCACGCCTCAGAGCTGCCATTTCTCTGACAGTTCAAGCATTCCGGCTTTTCCTCGCCGCACTTGACCTGCACCTCATCAGCGGACATCCTTCCGCAGCATCGCGGCGTGCTCAATGCCTCACCTTGCGCGCCTTGCACTGCCAGCAACCTGTGCGACTACGCTTCTTAGGCTCCACGCCGGGCTCTTTCTTCGGTCTGGGCATTGCTTCTGGCCCTCTGCCACATGTGTATGGGTCCACCCTGATCAACTACACGCTCTCGAGGAGCCTAGCCAGCTACACGACCTTTGTGCTGCCACGTTTCTCACCGGCGCATCTTTCTCTTCCTGCAGTCCGCTCGCGTTCGATGCATGTGTCCGGGAAAATGGGCGGGGGTGAGGATCGGAGAAAGTGGCGACCACGGCGGCGGTGTCGGAGGCGTTACGAAGATGCGATGGAGCTGTGTCCTTGCTTTCGCACGTCCACGTCGGTGTATCTGGCGGAAGTCAAGCTGGATGAGAGTTCTGTTGCTTCGCGGCGGGGTTTGTGCAGGATCCTTGGCGATGCCGGGGGTCGTCGAAGAATTTCTTGTGCAGGCCGCCGGGTAAGGGAGTACTGTGCTGCTGAAGGCGGAATCGGAAATGCTCGACGGCCGCGAGTAAGTGAGGCGAGCGGAGAAGTGGACGTTGCAGACGGAATGCAGGGATCCATCCGTCCACAAGGCGGAGCGGGCCGGGTCGGGGCGGGGCGGAACATGTTCACAGGTCCAACACATGAGCTGAGGAGATCGCCATGATGTAACTTGACCTTACGCGCGAGGAGGTACACGTCGGCCGACGATTGACATGCACGTTGGCATTCTCTGGTGTTGATCCCCCCTCTCTACCACCTCACTGTCCCGCCGCTGACATCTCCGCCCTCCCCTCCCTCCTTCTCTTCCCCGCCGCCACAATGCCCTCTCACGTCGCCGAAGCCCTCCTCCGCCATCATCCGCTGCAGCGTCTGGAGTCGCCGTCTCGAGGCGTCTCGGCCGCTTTTCACGTACGTCCTCGCCCTCGATCGATGGCCATGGACATGTCACTGAGCTTGTCTAGTTGGCCGGATTGACCTCCTTCGCGTACCCTTTCTCCTACCTCGTCCGAAACCCAAACCCGATCAACGACTCGTATGGCTGGCACATGCAATATCTGACCATCATCGGCCTATCGCTGGCGACCCTTACCTTCGCGGCGGGCCTGCTCGCCGACGTCACTCTATCCCGCCGACTCTTTCGCATCAAGAACGCACTCAGCGTCGCCAGCGCTCCGCTGGAGGTGTTGATCAGCATATTGTATTGGGGCTTACGAGTCATCAATCCAGCCCTCGTGGAGCCAGAATGGGCCGCGCCGCTAGCTCTGATCGACGACATGTCCTTCCACGGCGCTCCCTCTTCTCTCCTTGTGCTGGATCTGTTGTTCTTCTCTCCGCCGTATGCCATTGCGTTCTTGCCAGCCTTTGGACTCAGCGCGGCCATTGCATTCGGGTACTGGTTCTGGATCGAGCGGTGCTACCAGTTCAACAAGTTCTACCCATATCCAATCTTTGAGTTGCTGGACACGCCTGGGCGTATTGGGTCAGTGAAGTAGAGTGCCATTCACGCTCCCATTGCTGACTCCGGGACAGACTCTTCGCTTTCTCGGCCCTACTCATGACAGCCTCAACTACCCTGTTAATCTGGTTATATGGCGTGGTAAATGGGCAAGAAAGGCAGGGCGCTGTGCAAGGAGATGTTCACAAGGGAAGGAGCGGGAATGTCAAAGGGAAATGAGGGCGAACTCTCTTCTGTTCATTACTCTCGTACACCAACATCGACTCTTCTCGCCATGAGGCTACGGGCTTCTACCATGAAATTCACATGAATCCTCGCGATTTCGAACGAGATGCTTTTCCCCGCGAGTAGGATCACACCCGCCTCAGACCTGCTCTACTTGACCCTATTTACCGATAGAAGCGTGGCCCGGCCAGCGCTATTGCCATCTCCCTTTAAGGCGACACTGAGCAATCCTACACATCTTCCTGACTGACAAAACTACCGAACCACGCACCGAACACTCACAACGAAATATCTCGACCGCTGCTTGACCAATTACCCAGAACAGACATCAACAGAGAGCTGCGAGTCGTCGCCATCGACCTGTGTAGTCTTGCGAGGTTGGCAGGTAGATCAGCGGAGAAAGAATTTGCTGTGTGAAGATGCTTAGATGATGGTGCAGAAGTCAATGTGGATAGAAGAGTAGCGATGCGGTTTCAGACACTGTGCACATTTGCACGGACCTCACAGGCGAGCATTAGCTCCTTCGAGTGCCTTGACGATGCCCGCTCGTATTGCTTCCACAATGTCATCCGCGGGCTCCTCCCTCTTGACCAATCCTACGCCAGTTCCCGCCCACATTGCTGCTCTCCCAGACCCGTCCTCTGCGAAACCTTTGCTCTCGGTCTGGAGAGCTGTCTTGTGCCGCTTGCGGATCTCGTCCAGGTCAGCACCTGCCACGTGTTCTCTGAAGCTTTCCATACCGATACTCCTCCCATCATATAACCCAGGCCAGACATTCGGTCCACGCAGGTTGTCAAACAGTTTCGATCGGACGGTATTCTGACCTCCATCATTCGCGGCGAGAATAGCCTTGCGGTATTCGGGATGCACTTTCGTTTCGGAGGCAGCCAGAAAGCGTGTGCCCAGTACGACGCCTTGCGCACCAAGAGTGAACGCAGCAGCCGCCGCTCGCCCATCCGCGATGCCGCCCGCGGCCACCAGGCGGATGTGATCACATCCAGCATTTGACAACGCATCGGCGACTTCTGGCAGCAATGAGATGATACCGGCACCTTTCTCGTACCCGTGGCCGCCAGCGTCACTGCCCTGAATACACAAGACATCCGGCCGAGCATTCTTCGCAATGGACAATGCTCCCTCCACGGAGCCAATCTGGATCCATACCTGGGCTTTGGGCAAGATTCGACGCACGCTCTCTGTCCATTTCGTGTAGTCACTGATGTCCTTCGCGGCGAACAGCCAGACCACGGCCGGCTTGAACTTCTGCAGTATCGGCAATGCGTCGTGCTCCTTCGTCACAAAGACCAGCAAGCCCACTCCGATGGGAAGGAGGCCATGGTGTCGGTTCAGGTTCTTGTCTGCCTGTGTCAGCTCCACGAGGAGGTTTTGCATGTCGCCATCAGAGCCTATCAGACCCAGACCACCCGCTCGCGTTACGGCAGTGGCCAGTGCTGCCAACGCAAATCCGCCCATCTGCCATCAAGAATGCGTGTCAGTCTTTGTGCTCGACGTGGAAGTGGCACCGGGCAGAATCACACCGGAGCGTTGATGACGAGCGGACTGCGTGTCCACGGCAAAGTAGATTGTAGTGACATGATAAAAGTGATGAGAATCAACCACTGACGCAAGAAGTTGCTGCTACCTCAAGCGGTGCTGATGAGATGGCGAGGACGTTTTGCGGGAGGCGGATGAGGGGAGATCAGTCCTCGGCTATCGTTCAACAAAGACCGGTGCTGACTGCGACTGCGACTGCGACTGCGCTGATGCATGGAGCGCTTCAATACGTGCTATTGAACGGAGAGGAATCCGAATGTGATCCAGTGGCGCCGAATGTTGAGAAGGTGTACGTGAGACTTTGGAAGGTCAAACCAGGCACCCTATACGGAAACAGATGAATAATGCCTATGAGGCCGCAATAGTTCTAGCCTGGCGAAGGTAAGCAAGCTCTTACAACTTCTATTTTTCTGACACTCGACCAGTACCGCGAACAACGTTTACCGCGGTTGAAGCCTGAAGGTGAAGACTGTCTCGAAGTATGGCACAGATGGTGATGCCAGCATGTGTGTTGATACGGGAGCGTTAGAAGTTGACCGAGACTTGAGAGATCAATCAAGACGTGAATAATGAGGACACGGACTTGTGGCATGAGATCGTGTGCATTTCAAAGGATGTCTTGCCGTGAACGCCAAAGGTCCACGTTTATTTTCAAAGCACCAATGATCGCTAGCAAGCATGTACAAGGCTTCTGACAGGGCCCGAGCAACCTCACCTCACTACGCTGTTGGACCTGCTATTGGGATTTGAACGCCTCTCCCCGAAAAAGCGCTGCTGTTGACTGCGAGTCCTCTGTCCTGGACCTGGACGCATGGCTGTCTGACTAACTATGCCTGAAGATCTGTTAGCAGACTGCAGGTCCAAAAGACATCGAGGTGGCTGGCACTCACTTCCTTGACGCGACCCGTACGGCAACGCGCTGCCTCGCCTTCCGCCGTTATCATCCTTGTCCTTGGCCAACGCCTGCGCAAATTTTGAATTCTTGCGCAGAGTTGGCCCCCAGTAGTAGACGGCATATACGGCTACCACGAGGACGGTCGAAATACATGCCAGAATGGTCGAGGCGTATTCGAGGTTCATTCCAGTGTCGGCGCCGATGTTCGAGAAGAATGGCGTTGCGGGCACGGTCAGAACACCTGCCAGAAAGTCGCGAGCCCATCCGTTTCCTCCGGTGGCCGAGGCCGAATACGGTCCGTATGCACAGATCATGTAATCGATGGTGGCCATGTAAATCGCGTAGTTGGCAATACCGACAATGGCGGCGAAGATCATGGAGCCAATCCAGTGAATTGGAGGTCCTTGAATCGTCCAAGCGAAGCCGAAGAGTCCAATCGGCAGACACGGCGCGGTATAAAGGAGAAACCAGAGTCGTGATTCATACTGCGCCTTCTCATCATCAGGCTTGGCCTCGCGCTCACGAACGTTGCGGCGGATTGCAGGGATGAAAGCGAGCCAGGCGATGAGATAGCCCACGCCGATGGGAATGAAAGCCAGCCCGATCTGAACGGTCGAAAACCCCCACTGCTTGTATACCAGGGCAAACGACTGAATGAACATGAAAATGAGGGCATCGGAGAAACCGGATAGCAGCGACAGAACCAGCACGATGGGTTCGGTCAAGAACATCTTGAATGGTCGAATCCAAGTGACCATGATCTCCTTGGCGCTCAGGCGCTGACTCGGCGGAACAAGTTCGTCCGGTCCCCAGACGTTGGCACCGGTAGCCTTGCGTCGCTTCTTTGCAATGTTGTTCATCATGCGCGTGCTTCTCGTCTCCGGGACAGTGCAGAAGTGCAGGATCTGGACGAAGCCGCCGAAGATGAGCTGGATCCAGATGGACCAGCGCCAGCCGAGATACGCTTCGCTGAAACCTCCGACGATGGGACCCAGGATGGAGCCTCCGACCGAGGAGAAGACAACAAACGCGACGGCGTACTGTTGATTGTCGGATTCCCACATGTCCGCAATCATGCCGAGAGTGACTGAGCCGCCGGCAGTGGAGAGACCACCCAAGGCACGGCCCACCATGATGGAAGCGAAGTTGGGTGCGAGCGCGACTGGGAGCTGGAAGATGTTGACAAAGAGCAGCGACAGCTGCAAGATGGGCCAGCGACCAAACTCTTCAGACCACGGAGCCCACAGCTCGCATCCAAAGGCGTATGTCACCAGGAAGATCATGGCTCCGCAGCGGGCGGCTTGAGCACTGACGCCGAATTCCTCGCTGATGCCGGGGATGGCGTTGGAGTAGAGGGATGTGTTGAAGTTCATCGAGACCTGCACGATGAAGATGACCGAGATGATGTACCATTTCTTTCCCTTGGAGAAGCCGAATCCCAACTCGTCATAGCAGTCCTCCTCGGTGATTTCGTATTTGTCGTAGGTGCCCAGACGGTCCAGCTCGGCTTTCTCGCCATCGGCGCCATCGTGGTCGGATGCCTCCTTGGAGGAACGCTCTCCGTCGGCCGTCTGATGCAGCTTTTCGTTGGCGGCGTCCAGATCGGCTTGGTTCATGACGGTTGGCGGGTCCTCGTCGAAGTGAGTGGTTCGAGGGGCCATATCGAGGGTCGAGCGCCAATGCCGGAGAAGGCGGTGGTATGCGCTACACCGGTAGCAATGTGGTCAATGTCGTTGCGGCGGCGCAGAGCGACGGGTGCATAGAGATGGTGGATGAGAGGCAAGAGAGGGAGGAAGCAAGGAGGAAGACGGAGCGAAGAGATGGAAATTCCCATGGGCGGAAGTGGGGTGGGGTGGGATCTATCAATAACGTCGAGGTCGATTGCTGGTGTGTTGAAGGATGCACAATATGACGTCGGCGCGCCAAAGAAACCGTGGAAGCTTAGGTTGTCGGTGTGGAGTCGCATGCTTTTCTCGCTGACGAGACGAGACGTACATGTGAGGCATGACCATTATTGCCATGCCACCCACCTCAACCGCGAGGAGTACCTTGAGGTAGTATAACATTGTAGGTCCTTCCTTCTTCCTCGCTGCCATTCGTCGTCCTCTTGCGCTGGATGCCATCCGACGTCGTCATGCTCGCGATCCTTCGAGCACTGCTTCAGAATCGTCACCGCTACGATGGGATGCGCGTGCAAGCGATAGAGGTACGCGGGTCGATGAGTTGCGACCATGTTCATCCTCCGATGTACCGAACGCAGAGTCGACCTTTCTGGGATGTCGAACGGTCGTGACCAAGATTTCGTCCCAAGCGTTGCCAATCGAGCTCAAGCATCCACATCCATGGCGTCACAGGCTAGAACTAAGAAAACACTCGCGTCCATGCGACCGCCTCTCCCCGCAGAGCCTCTTGACTCTTGACTCTTCCTCTCCATCGTCCCGGCTTCCGATGTGGACGCAACGTTCCGATCCCGCGGCCATGGTTTGTACGTTGCCGATCCCAAGGTGCAGTCCTTCCTCACCGCTACACCAGCTACATAAGGTATCCTGCGGAAGGCAGCCCAGCAATGGTAGCATGGGCGATGGGCATGATTGCTGCCGACTCGTCGGAGAAGACATGGTTGTGATACGGTACGAAGTCGAGACACTCGAGAGAAGGCAAGGCAAGACGGTGGAACCATTTCCGGAGACATTCCATGATTCGCTTCATGTGCATGGCTAACGACGAAGTGCTCAAATCATCGTGGCTGTTGTACACGTCTTCTTGGTCCAGGCACATATCTCGCAAAGACATGGTCGCGAGTCGAGATCGGGTCGAGTTCACTATGTGCCTCGTTCTACCAGCCCTGTGCGAATGTTTCAGCATTACCCACGGCGTCATCCTGGCTTGTTTGGCCTCGCGTGTTGAACGCGTCCACTGTGATCTCTCACATCTCACATTTCACATCACCGCACTCATCTATTTCTGTTCCTTCTTTCTCAGGCGAGCATCCGAGCACCGCACCCTCGAGATGGCTCTGCCTTCCTCTCCTCCGCTCAGGGCGGACTCTGATCTCGAACTCCTGGACATACCGTCGTCGCCGCCTCTACCTCCGACTCTTGCGCTGCCCGCAATGCCGCACGGTCGCAAACGTCAACTGTCCGAATACGATAGCAACCTGTCCAGCGACCCCTTGTTCTCCGATGACACCACCGATAACGAAGACCTCGCCGCATACGATCGCCCTCGCCGCAAGAGGATGATCCAGGGGCCGTGGTATAGCATGGGCAAGAGGCCCGTCCGTGATGTCCAGGAAGCGATGCACGCGACGCCGAAAGGACACTTGCACATCGCGGACAGCGGAGTGTTCATGGGAAGTGACGGCAGTGAAGAGAGTTCGACCATCCTCATGCAGAGTCAACAAAGGCTGCAGGCGCTGCATGTTCGCGAACGGGCGGAGGACGCGACCACGGGTGAAAGAGCAGCTGAGAGAATTGTGAATGCGTGTGTGGAGGATGGCAAAGAGACCATCGACTTGTCACATCTGGACCTGGAAAAGCTTTCCTCGGAAACTCTCCGCCCGCTTCACACACTTACACGCCATGCCCACGTGAACCATACCCAGCCGCCTTCAGAAGATCAATTCTCCTCGTTCACGCCGTCCATTCAATTATATCTTGCTAGCAACAAGCTCTCTGTCCTACCCGCCGAGCTGTTCCGCCTTCAACACATCGCTGTTCTGAGCCTACGGAACAACCAGCTCACAGAAATTCCCTCCGCGATCCACAGGCTCTCGCCCAAAGAGTTGAACATTGCCGGGAACCAGATCAGACATCTTCCATGGGAGCTGCTGGACCTGCTGAACGGAAAAGGCGAAGCCAAGAAAGTATACATCCGCCCGAATCCTCTTCTGGAGCCGACCACCATAGCTGGGCCATCGACGCTGCCTAATGCTCTCGCTGGAAATGACGCGGAGGGACTCGCAGCTCTGCAGATCAGCAGCGCCGATGACTTTGAAGCGGTGAGGCAGCGTTCTGTCAGCGGTGAGACCATGGATCTTCGGACTGAGCTGGAGATGCGTCTGTCTCTTGGTCGCACACGACGATCCCGGAGTTTGGGAGCTGCGAGCTTCACGCACGGTGAAAGAACTCCAATGCGCGAGGAAGCCATCTACCTGGCATCCTCAGCCGTACATTACTTCCATGTCGACGGTCAGCCGTGGCGGAAACGTGCGGAAGCCGATGAAGCGTACCCTGCGAGGCTTTGCGACGTCGAGACTGCTCCATACTCGGCGTCGAATGCTCCCTCACTGTTTGAGCTTGTCCTGAAGTGTGCTCAGGTCGAGTACAACGTGTTCAACTTGCCAGACGATCTACCCATGGCGGCAAGAACTGCCTTGGAAAAGGCGGCGGAGAGACTGGACTTTGGAAATCAGGCATGCTCGACGTGTGGCAAAGCGTTTGTGATACCACGCGCGGAATGGGTGGAGTACTGGTTCGTAGGCTCGCCTTCTCAAGCAGGCCTGACGCAGGATTCGGTGTTGCCATTCCTTCGCAAAGTGTGTAGCTGGACGTGTGCGACACCGTCTGCGGTGGGCACATATAGGATTTGATGTACAGTCATGTGTTCAAAACGGTCGTTCCCATCTGTGAGGAATGACCACCTCTCTCTTTCGCTGCGCAGTCCTTGTTCAGTCGTTGTCCGTGCCAGCAAGCGATACGCTATGACTTTGTACTGTAGCCTGTAGGGGCTGTAGGGTCCCACCCACTACAAGCTCCTTTCATCACATGGAGATCCGCGAGGGAGAACTGGACCTGTTCGTCGAATGGAGGAAGTCTCTCCTTTTGACCCCGGGAGAAGGAATCACCGGATGATTTGATCACGCGCACATGCGATGATGCTTGCCCACGCTTGCCCGATACCATTGCGCAGTTCAAGAGCGCCGTCCACAGGGTTGGAGGCCCGTTGCAGCCGGTCCCCAGGTCGATATGTTATGCTTTGTGGTGATCTGTCGATAGCCCTTTCGAACCCGTGTTTTCGTTTGGACATCGTCAGAGCCCTTCTCGACCGCGATCTCAGCGGTCAGCACCCATGTCTCTCTGCATGGTGTGAATCGAGGTCTGATCACCGTGAGGCAATCTCTCTCGCAGGCATTAGAGATTGGTGTGTGCCTCAGGTGTCAGGGGAGATGCGCGGCCGCTCCCGCTCCCGACCCGTCGAAAAATCTCCGCAGATCTCACG
The DNA here is from genome assembly GCF_000219625.1 of Zymoseptoria tritici IPO323. Lineage (NCBI taxonomy): Eukaryota > Fungi > Ascomycota > Dothideomycetes > Mycosphaerellales > Mycosphaerellaceae > Zymoseptoria > Zymoseptoria tritici. Next base: position 1,664,510 of record NC_018212.1, on the reverse strand, counting down.
GCCACGCGCCTTCCACTTTAGCACTTTAGCACGCGTCCTCCTGCCGTCTCCAATCGAATAGCGCCTGCCGCATTTGTCCACCTTCCATCCGAAACGACCACTCATCCTCCGTTCCACCTTCCCCATTGACTGCTCTTTCTGACTTCCGCGAGAGGCGCCTCGGCCTCCTCACCGCACGCCGCCATGAGTGCCGACGCTGACGGTGACACTGCGCGCACCGGCTCTCGCTTCTTCACCGTGCACATCGTCCTGCCCGCCAATGCCTCCGGCACCATCATCGGCCCGCACTCCCTCTCCAGGAGTCTGACCGTCAAGTGCAAACCGCATGACTCCATCGACGACATCTGGAATCGCTCCGTCCGCCGATTCAAACGGGCCTATGGCATCGACTGCCCGCCTGGACTTTACTGGAGTCGGTTGCAGACCAACGAAGGCGGCGACTTGTTGATGGAGGACACGGTCGGAGAACTGTACCGGCCCGATGCACCCCAGATCGAACACCAGCTTCGCTTCGTTCTGGATCACATCAATGACGAAAACCCGCTGCCACCCGACTCCGCATTGCGTCCAGCAGGTTTTCGAAAACGCGAGTGGTCGGAATTGACGCGGGAAGAACAACGTCAGGCCGGAAAGCTCCATCGGTGGACCGCTGTCAACGACCCCACGCCCGCGAGCAGTTCATCGGCTCCGGAGCCATCGACGGACGTCGCCGCTCAACTCGATGCCGATGGCTTCAAGATCCCCGGCAGGCCTGCCAAGTCTCCAAGGAAAGATCGCAAAGGCAGTGTTGCCAGCGCAGTCCCGCCAACTGCACTCAACAGTCAGGCTACGGTTCTGGTGAAAGATTCCCAACCAGCGCACCATCATCCTCCATCGCCGAATCCTGAACCCTCTCCAAGCCAGGTCTCGAGCAACTCGACCCCTCCATCTGCCCAACAACCACCAGATTCTCAGTCGTCTCAATTACCGATTCCGTTCACCTTGGCAACTACGAAAAAGGACGACTTTGCCATGATGGACGATGACTCCATCCTCGACGATGATCTTCTGGGTATCGAGAGCAGTCAGGAACAGTCCACCCAGGCCACAGCAAGCAGTCTCCACCATCCCGTTGCGACAAACTCTCACCGCTCCAGCTTAGCCAGTAGCTTTCACCGGACCAGCAGCTCTCGCACCGCCCGCGCCGGTAGCTCCCACACATTGACTGAGGGAAAGGGCAGAGCAAAGGATACCCTACAGCAATCTGTACTCAATGTGGATCGTAGCCCTCACAATTACGTTGGAAAAGGAAAGGTATGCGATGTCAATCCTGCCGCCGTGATCACCATTGACACATCACAGCAACCCATGACGTCCGCCAATAACGCTCGCGCCTCCATTGGGAGCACTTCGACTGGGGTCAACTACACAACGGTAGGTACTCCGTCATGCGCCACCCTCGCTTTCACTGACGAGATTCAGGTCGAAGTCTTCGCCCGGATGCAGCAATCTCAGAGCGGCGGCAGGCTGACTACAACATGCAAGCGGAAACCCGACCAGAAGTGGACGCCGGCGCAGGAGCAGAAAGTCCTTGATGGCGTGAGAAGAGGTTGGAAATATGAGCAGATTCGCATATCGCTCTTGCCTGATGTCCATCGTTCGGCAAGCTCTATTCGGAGCAAGATGAAGGCCTTGCGGGAGAAGATCGACAACGGGACTTTATCCTTGAAAGCCTCGTCGCCACTCGCATCTGCTCCTGCTCCCTCTTCCCAGGATCGACACCCATGGACTCCTTCCGATATCGACAAATTACGCAAGGGTCTGAGTGATGGAATGCAGCCGTCGGAAATTCAGAAGCAACTATTCCCACACCGGTCCGAAGAGTCCATCATAAAGAAAGTTCGGAAGCAAAGCCGTCGCACTGGCGCCTATAGTGCCTCGCGTTCGAGGTTGTCCACTCTCAGTCAATCCGGCTCCCAGCCAACGTCTAGTGCGCCTGGCCGAGGATTTCAGCAAAGCTCGCCCGCCGCAGCTGCATCTACACGAAGAGGCGCCGAGGTGGAGAAGGCCGATCACGATGATGAGGAGCTGCCATCAGGAGACGAGCAAGAAGACATGATCATCGACGACGCTTCCGGACAGGAGACTGATCATCTCGACAATAATGTGGCGGCGCTGGCAGACGAGGAGGAGCTAGCATCAGACGACGAGGACCAAGAGATGATCGACGACGACTTCGAAAATCCAACGAATGTGGTTGACGAGAAGCCGGCGATAGCGGTCAACGATGACCGCGAGGTGCTTGACGACAACAATTTCACCATCAAGACGCAGGCAGACGACGAGAAGGAGGCGCCAGTAGACGACGAAGGTCAAGATGTGACGACCGACTCTTCGAGAGTAGAGCCTGAAGATATCGTTTTCGATCGATATGACATGGATCTGGACATCGGTGCTGTCGACTCGCCTGACGACGTCGACGGTCAACGTCACAACAGTCGCAATGAGCTTCTCGCCTCCGACATCGCAAGCGAGGCTACTGCTGCTGCGGCGCCCATTCATGCAAGTGGGCGTTCCGCTCGCGCTGTGATCGCAAGGGCAGCGGAGACCACGAGAGCATCTTCGACGAAATCGGCCAAGAGGCCCGAGGCTTTCGGATTTACTGTCGACGCACCAGCTAAGCGAATGGCTTATGTTGCACTTCATTCCCGCCCGGATATGAGCGACGTTCTCGACATGAGACAACAAAGTGCCGAGTCGACTGATAGAGGCCACGAAGTTGATGATCCTTCTCCGAAGATCGAGCGGGCGAACCAGGACAGCCCTGCGATCAAGGCGGAATCTGTCGAGGATTACGAGGACGGCGAGGATGACGTGATCGACATAATTCGTGAGGACAGCAAACCGACCGGCGATTTGGACGACAAGTCGAGCAGTTCGAACCCTCATGGCGAGAAGCGCGTGTTCACCTCCATTCCTGAGCTCGAGACCTTCACCAACCGCCCAAGCCGTGACTTTGTTGGCGTCGCGCGAATCGTCCCGGATTTTACAGCCAGTCTGACTGTCGCGGACATTCGGAATGGTTGCAATGCGGACGGGACTGTTTTTACCACCATCCGCCCACCATACGAACAGGATGAGATGTTACGTCCATTCCATGTGAAGAAGAGCAAGTTGTGGCAGGATGCATTGACTGAAACCGGCAGAGATCCAGCCAAGTCTCTTGAGAAGTACAGAGAGGCTGTCACCGACAATGCCATGTTCAAAGCTTCCACCGACAAAGACAACTCTCGCATCGACGCGATCAAGAAATTGCGGAGATGGCGATCACGCGCCAAAGCCAGGGAGGAGGGGCACGATGTTAACGATGCGCAAACGCTGAGTGGCCAGTCCGACAATGGAAGTGCCGACTCGAGAGAAGATTGCTCGGACGGTGACGGCGATGGCGACGACGCAAACCAGCAGGGAGTTGAGCTGGTGGAAGGCGGCGGGTACGCCGAGACCGTCGCCAGCAGCGATGAGGAAGTCTCCGATGTGGTCGCCGGTGGTATCGGTGCGAGGAAGCATGCAAAGCAGGATGCTGAGACCGCACGTGAGCGGTCGGCGAAAGACACGAATCGAACTCGATCGTCTGCAGCAAGACTCCGTGCCGCAGAGGCTGTCGACGCTCCTGCATCGAGGTACAAAGGCTCGGCATCTCGATCGAAGCTACAAAATACTGACGGCCTGAACGCAGGTACGAGGCGCCGCAGCCTGAGAAGGCGTCACTGAAGCGGAAGGCAAGCACACTAAGCACCATGTCGGAGGGGTCGCAAGCACACGCACTACCAAGTCCACAGAGCATGCCCATGTCTCCAATCAAGGACAAAGCGGGTGTGCCCGTTCCGAAAGAAGAGCTGTCGAAGACTCGCGGCCGTAGAAGTCGACAATTTAAACGCCACAAGTCGAACGCACAGAGCGATGCTCAACTTGTGTTTGATGGACGGGGCGAAGGTGCTTCAAGCGAAGCGCATTATGCCTCAAGGGCGAAACAACCGCAAGCCAAATTGAAGTCGACCACGGAGCAAAAAAAGGAGAAGAGGAGGGTCAGCAAGAAGGAGAAGAAGCGGCAGAAAAAGCAGGAGAAAAAGCAGGAGAAAAAGCAGGAGAAAAGCACGAGCATTGCAGAGGCAGCGGCAACCTCCACTAACGAGGCTGATGCGAGGTCGAGCAATGGCCAGAACGAAGAGGAAAAGTCCATGCTCGACATTGTTCGCGGAGCCCAGCATGTTCCGGCACCCAAGTTGGCTCGGCAGCAGCCACGACCTGGTGCGGTACAGCCGCTCCGGTTCTTTGGCGATAGCGAGGATGAGGAAGAGTCTGATCGCGAGTCGGACTGATCGGAGCCAAGGAGAACAAGGCAAGTGCATGAGCAGCTGGAAAACGTGGTGAGCGGCGTTCAAAGACCCCAGCGAAGGGGATCACGAGCTGGAATTGCGGACATTGCTTGCAATACATTCTGCACGGATTCACAATCAAAAGTTCCCTATGTGACCAAACAATATACCTTCGTGGTCGTCTTGTAGAACAATTGTATGTGTCGGGACCCTGAGAGCCACCGAGATCCCAGCCCTTAGCGGCCTTTCAATCAGTACGGTTCAGTTCGGCCGCATAGCACTATTTTCCTGCGTTCAGTCTGCAAGTACGGCAAGGAAGACGAAGAGGCTGGACAGAGAATCTCGCATTTACCACATCACGCTCGATACCGAAGGAATGTCTAAATGAAGTCGTCTCCGTGATGTACGCCGTCAGGAATGTCTCACGGCGGTGGTGATGAGCACAATCGACAGGTGCATCGTTGTCCGAAAGGTCATGTAATTCGGTCTCGCATCGGCGCCAGCTTGAACCAACGATACCATCCGGCGTGTCAGTGCACCGCTCGTCGGTAGCAGAAGATCCATCTCCGTCTCTGTCTGGCTTAGAGGCACGTAGAACACAAGTGGCCTGCGGTCAGAAATGACTTCGATGGAGTATACAAGCTCGTCGTCGTGCTGCCCTGAAGCACACCTTGACTGATTGGTATGGCCTCGCGCAAATCCTGTCAATATGACACTCACCGGTGGAAATGGGCTGACGGGACCTCCCCTGCTGTATTGATCTGCAGAAAGGTTGCGCGCGATCTACAGGTCAACACGAGACACGGCGCTCAGTCAGAGCAATCGAGATGCCCAATGCGGCTACACATCTGACACGCTGGGCGCCAGCAATCGATCCACAGCCGACGGAATCATCTGCAGAACGTCAGCACCACGCTCATCCATATTCAATAGCGCACTCTTACATTCGGTTGACTCTCCTGCCTCGGCCGGGACGTCCTCTCCTCTCCTCCTCGACGTCTTCTACCTCATCCTTACCCTTCTCCAACGCACCATCCTTCAATTCCCAGCTCTGCAGTCCCCAATCCTCGACATCGTACCAATCCTCACCATCGCTCATATCCGTGACCGTGTTCCCCTTCGCATCAGTCACCACATGCCCTTCTGCCTTGCAATTCCGGTACACCGTAGTCCGCTCTCGATCAGCCTTTTGGAGTCCCTCGTGAAGGGTGTTCAACGAGCGCACGACCTGCTCTTGCTTTTGCACGTAAAGGAGGAGGAGTTTGCGAGTGTCTTCGGCCTCGTGAGCAGGCAAACCAAGATCACGATCTATGAGAGAAGCCGCCGGAGCGATGAACCATGGGTGGACATCAGGAACCGAGGCGGACTCGCTTGGGGAGGGGGAGGGAGTTCGTTCGGCGGGTGAGCGGGCTCGTGCGCGCGTGGTCATGGCATGCATGTTGGTGCCGTTGGAATTCGAGCCGGTCTCGGAGTTGGTGTCGCCTTCGGCAGGATCGGCTGCCTCGGTATGCTGCAGAGGTTCGATGGTGATTTCTGTCGAAGCTGTGATGTCCGGTCCTCCAGTTCGCGATTCCCCATTTACTGAACCAGTCTTTGCGGACTCCTCCATCTCCTGCACATTGTCCTCTTGGTCCATCGCATGCTCTTTCTCGGCTTCGCTCTCATGATTGGAGACTCCTTGCCTTGTGCTGCGCGATACAGCCATGTCCACAGCATCTACGCCTTCCATAGGGTCGCCATTGGTCGTGTCTTGCACATCCGCGACCGATCTCTTGGACGGTTCCACTGCGGGCTCGTCTATCAGCTGCAGGGGAGGAAAGCCCAGTTCAGGAGGTTGTTGCTCGGTTGTTGTGCTCGGCACGACACTGTTACCTCCGGCTTGCAACAACAGCGTATCGTGTTCCGTTTCGAACGCTTCGCAGGGCACCCAGTCGGCATCGCCGCGGAAGCGTTGCAGCAATCGCTTCGCCTTCCACAGGTTGGCATTCTCCCGACGAAGCATTTCCAGTGCCTCTTTCGTCATCTGCGTGAGGGCAGTGCTTGTGTAGGCGATGCTGAGGCTGGGATGAGTTGCGAGGTCGGCGGCACTGGTCAGTGGGCGCAGTAGGTCAGCAAGTCTCACTTCGCCGAAAGGGTCATCTTCCGCGGGCTCGGCGTATCGATCGTTCTCGTAGTCGGACTCGGTGGGGGAATACGGATCACCGTCGTCGTCGAAGAATGGTGGGTTCGAGGAGATGGTCTTTCGTGTGTAGCCAGCATGATTGACCGGCCGCCGCCAATTAAGCCCACCGGTATCATCCAGACGATGCTCCTGAACGTTCTTGGCGCGGCGCTTCAATTTGTTGCCGCGATTGGTGCGCTGTTGGATGCCCGAGTCGCTTCCAGAGTCGTCGGCGCGGCGCTTGAGAGCCAGCTTCATGGACGCGATCGTGTCGGCGAACTGCATCATCTGCGCCTGTGCCATGGCGATTGGAGAGAGGATGAGAAGGTCCGATGCGGGTTGGACAATATCGTGGATGAGAGATGTTTTGTGAAAGAAACGAGGGAAGTGTGAAGGGAGTGTAAAGGAAGAGCTCTCTCAGTATCAAAGTAAGGTATGCTCTCTCCCAAGGTCCACGAGCGAGCTGCTTTCGGAATTACGTTCCGCCGAGTCCGACGCAGTCCCAAGAAATTTCTCGACCCTCAAAGACCGCGAAGCGAAGATCGCGAACATTGACGATCCACTCGACATCAACGACCCAATGGCTGTCACCAAGGACTCGACCAGCTCCGCGCTGGTCTCGAAGGATCTCTGGAATGGTGCAGGTGACGCGCCTCAATTGGTCGACGTGTTGACGCAATTGGCGCATTTTCTCGAACAAATCGGCTACACCAAGACTGTCGCCGCGCTGCAGAAGGAAGCGAGCAAGAACGATATCACGGTCATCAGCGCAGAATGGACACGGGCGATCGACGCGAAGACCGGCACTCCCCTCCTCGAGCTGTACGAATTATGGCAAAAGAAGAAGAAGACTTTGCCGACACTCCCCGCCGCCGACGACAACACCAGCGATAGTGAGGATGACAGTGATGGCGAAGACGAATCCGAGGATGCCGCAGAGGACGCATTGGTGGACGTCGAAGCCGAAGAGACCAGCGATGACGATTCAGACGAGAAGAGCGAGTCGGACGGCGACAGCAGCAGCGACGAGGTGGACAATGATGAGATGACAGGGTCAGCAGCCCCGGACAAAAAGCGAAAACGTTCGCCGTCGCCAGCTTCCTCGGATGACTCCAGCTCCGACGGCTCCGACTCTAGTTCCGACGAGAGCCAAGCGCCGCCCGCGAAGAAGGCCAAGGTCAAAGCATCCGCCACATCCAGCAGCAATGAGACTTCGTCCTCCAAAAGCGACAGCTCCAGCTCCAGCTCTGAATCAGATTCCGGCTCCGATTCCAGCAGTGACAGCGCCAGCAGCGACTCCAGCAGTGACTCAAGCAGCGACTCCAGCAGCGATTCGTCCAGCGATTCGTCCAGCGAGTCCGAGTCCGAGGCGCCTCCTCCTGCGAAGAAAGAGAAGGTCAAGAAGGAAAAGAAAGTCAAGGCTAGCAAAATGGATTCCGTGCCTGCAACGGTCGATCATGTCGGTCCGGTAAAAGAAGGTTCTACTGCATCTTCCGCAACGCTGGAGGGAGAGGATACACCAAACGTTCAAGAATCCCACATTCACCCGTCCCGCCTCCGTCAGGTGCCCTCTTCAGATCCCGCTCCTGCGGCTGGGAGTGCCAACAAGCTTTCAGGCAAGAAAGAAATAGTGCCCTTCTCGCGCATTCCAGTCGATCAGAAAGTCGACCCGCGATTCGCAAGCAATGCGTACGTGAGCTACGACTACGCGGACCGGGCCCACCAGGACCTGATCGTCACGAAGGGCAAGGGCTTCACCAAGGAGAAGAACAAGAAGAAGCGAGGTAAGAAAGCGCTTGCTCGCAATTTGACAGGAGGGAATGAGGTGCTAACGGACTGTACAGGAGCCTATCGTGGTGGTGCCATCGACCTCACACCCAAGGGCATCAAGTTCGACGACTAGTCGGATACGCTCGCGCTCATTGGACATCGGTTTTCTTGTTTGTTGCGTTTAGCGGGCTTGGTTGTATCAAATTCCAGTAGACAAGCCGGACACCATACACGTGAGGGCTTCAGGCGTCGAAAAGAGGGGACCCAAGACAACTGAAACTTTCCATCCTTCGCCATCCGTTCAATCTTTCCGTCCTCTATATCGTCCCGTCTTTCCCATCCTGCAGCATCCTCATCAACCATATCACGGCTTGCTGACCACTCACGATTGACAATCCACAGAAAGGCTAGCCGCGGTCGTCGCGACCACGCCATTTCCACCTCGGAGCAGGGGCTAAGTCTCGATGGAAGATCTTCGGTTCCGACCACGACTCCGAGCCTTCCTCATTGCGTCGTTTGTCCTGTTCGCAGCGACTCTAACGGTAATCAGTAGTCGCATCTCCCATGACACATCCAGCCATCGTACTCTCAAGTTCTCGAAGGATGGCACGTTCCAGATCGCTGTCTTCTCGGATCTTCACTTTGGAGAAAGTAGGACGTTCCAAGCACCAAACTACTCTTCACACGCTTGCTGACCATGCCCGCACCGCAGACGCTTGGTCTACCTGGGGCCCTCGCCAAGACATCAACTCTGCGGAAGTCATGCGAAACGTCCTTGATGCCGAATCACAGCAGTTGGTCGTACTGAACGGCGATCTCATAACTGGCGAGAATACCTTCAAGTCGAACTCCTCGAACTATGTCGATCGAATTGTAGAGCCTCTGCTCGAACGAGACCTGCTCTGGGCATCAACGTACGGTAACCATGACAGTGCTTTCAATTTTTCGAGAGCGCACATACCTGCACAAGAACGAAAACACCCCAACGCACTTACCGATCGGATGGTCATGGATGAGAGTGCAGGCATCAGCAACTACTACCTGTTAGTACATCCTTACGACGGCTGCAGTATCCCAAGCCTGGTCCTCTGGTTCTTCGATTCTCGTGGCGGCCATGCATATCAGGAAAGAACAGCATCCGGACGACCCATCGGACTGCCCAACTGGGTCGATGCAAGCGTTGTGGAATGGTTCATAAGCAAGAATGATATGCTCGTCGAGCGTTATGGGAGAGTCATCCCCGCTTTGGCATTTACGCATATCCCAACCAACGCCAGCCGAGCATTCCAAACGGAAGTTGGGGTTGCCGCCCATCTTCAACCTGGGATCGACGACGACAACCCTCTAGCCCAGCAAGCAGAAGGATGGTGCTCAGATGAGAGCGACTCAGGGGTACGTGCATACATCCAGCCGCCATCACAGTCTTACTGAGGAATCAGTCATGCCCTTACGGCGGAGAGGATGTGCCATTCATGGGGGCCATCACCTCGACGCCCGGACTGATGGCTATGTTTTCTGGTCACGATCATGGCAATACATGGTGTTACAGGTGGGATGGGATGCTCCCAGGCATGACAGTGAAGGGAAATGGTATTCGTAAGTCGGATTTCGTCACGTACACGACCCCCGCTCATTTTTGCGCACATCAGATTTGTGCTTTGGTCAGCACTCTGGATATGGCGGTTATGGTTCCTGGGCGAGAAGAGCGAGGCAGATCTACGTGACACAAAGTTCATTGCGAGAACATTCGATTGAAAGCTGGATCCGACTGGAGACTGGCGAAGTCGTGGGAGCAGTCTTGCTCAACAGCACTTACAATATCGATTGGTACTCTGCCACGCAAGACACACGCACGCATTGTCCCACATGTAATTGAGGCTGTGAGATGCCGACACTCTTGGCCTGGGCCGTCTCTGACGGTACTCGTTGAAGAAATCTCCTCATATTTGGTCGCACCACCAGAGAAACAGACACCCAACACCGCGAGGCACAACTTTAGCCAACAAACAAGCCGATAAGGTCATAATTGGCAAGCATCAAGAGCACTATCACTCCGCAGCGCTCGAAGTCTCCAACGCCTGCGGACTCGTATCACTCGATACAGAGACAGGCTTGACCATTGCAGCATCCAGGGCATCTGAGGCATCCATCACGCCGCCAGTGTCCGTTGGCACTTGCTGCGGAGGTCCCGTAGCATTTACAATCGGGGCCGCGGCTCCGCCAGCAGCTTTCCCAGGGACGCTGTCAGGCGCAACTTGGGCCGCCGCCTCTTGTCGTGCCGCCCGAGCTGACGTCACGTCGTTGGTCGCGCCAGCGATTTGTTGTCGGTCCCAGTGCTCCTGGGGGACCATGACGAGCTCCTTGAGATGCTTGATAGTCTCGGAAATCCTGGCCAGTTCAGGAGTGGACACCCCATTGTTGAAACCGCCTTCGAGGAGATCCTTCTCGCCACCGAAGATTGCCTCGTGCGCTGAAGTCAACATGACTTTTTGCGCCTGATCGATGACCTCTTTGAGCGGCGCTGCGGCTAGTTCTAGCCCCTGCACCGCTTCTCGCATCTTCTCGACGTCGGCGGACGCCTCCACGCTCTCCAGCCTCGATCGCAATGCTTCGTGTTTCTCCTTCAACTCCACCTTGGTTTCTTCTTCGAGACGGTCGCCGTAGTCTGCCAGCGCCTTGGTGATCTTATCAAACATCTCTCGAGATATCGACACCTGCTCCGCTACCAATTGTTGCTTATCTCTGCGAGTATTGGCTTGCTGTATCCAAAAGTCCTTGACCTCCTGCATATAACTGGTGGACTTGACGGGAACTTCCCAATCATCCAAGTGCTGCTCTGCGCGGTCCAACCAATAGCCCATACGCTCTTCGCGGTTCGGTACACCAGCAAAGTGAACAAGGATATCTCCGCGGCGAATCTGGAACGGAGCCAATGTCTCATTGTGCTCCCCTTGGTAGGCGTTGAACCAACGCTGAGGTGCTTGCACAATGTTGTTCGCAAATTCAGGCTCTTTCATCAGCATGTCCATTGCCGATTGATCTCTGAAAACCAGGTCTGCGTCAGGGCGGTAGTGACGGAATGAGGTGATGGCAGAGAAAAGCTTCACCGACCACTGGTTGACTCGCACGGGGAAGACTCCGTTGTTCAGGCCGTTCCAGTCGTTTGAGTACATCAGATGGACATCCTCGAACTGACTGCCTGCGGGAGGTAAAAAGACATCGATTGGAATGTATGGATTGAGGATGATGGTATCTGCGTCGACCCAGAATAACCACTCCAGCCTTTCGCTCTCAGGTTTGGAAAGCTCACGCAGGAGAAGGCTCAGAATATACGCCGGCTTTGACCATACGTCATCCATGAGATGTTGCCGGAGAACATGCAAGCGATAGCCATGCTCTCGATCGTGTCGCTCGTGTGTCCGGATTGCTCTTTCCCAGTAGCTGTTACCATTGAAGAGAATGGTACACTTTCCGATGCGCGTTTTAGCTCCGAGCATGGCATCTTCGCTGATGCCGTCCGTCACGGCTTCGCCAGTCAAGTCTGGCGCTGTGGTGTTGAGTACGCCACTGCCATCGCTCCCAGTTCTATTGAGTGCGTTACCAGGTACGGGCAGAGGCTTGATATAATATGGACTCCAGGTTTGCAGCTTGCCCTTTACAGCATGGTGCAGCTCCGCGAGCGCTCCAGTCACTGAGGGCTCCTTTGCGTTGGTGGAGCCTGGAGGAAGCCCCAGTTCATCTTCGGGGGCATCCTCTCCCAAAATTCCAGGCTGCATTTGAGGCCGGCTTCGAAGTTCACCGTAACTCGCTGGACTGTTCGAAATCGCACTCGAGGCTACGTCGTAGGACAGCATGTCTGCAGCGGTGACATCGTGTGCTGCGGGACCAAGGGCGGTCGTGAGCATCCACCCCATGATTATGCAGATTGTTGCGACCGAGATTACTTTGAACCTGCCGTGGGAGAAAAGGCCAGACCGGGTTCTTGTATGTCGGAGCCATTGTGGTAATCCGGATGTAAGAATTGGAGTGAGCGGTGAGGTATGAGAGGCGTCACGGTATGGACTGCGCTCTGGTGATTCGGCCATTTGTGCAAGACGTGTAGAGAAAAGAACGGACGATACTGGATGAATTGGAGAGGTGTACTTACTATGTGCATGCCGGCGCGCGGTGCGGACGCAAGGGACACTTTCAAGGGTTTTTATCGTTTCTGGCCGAAACACGCCTCCAAGAATTTATCTACATGTGGATTCCGGCACACCCCTCGAATGGCGGCCAAACCATTTGAGCTCTGTAATTCAAGTCCGTGTAATGATCGAGCTCTCGAAAGGGCAACGTACGGCATCTCGGATTTGAAAGCGTGGTCGATATCAATGGAAACCCGATCCAACCTCATCCCTTGGCTCTTGTGAATGCTTATCGCCCAAGCAGGGGCGAGAGGCAGCTGGGTGCGAGATCGCAGAGTGTACGGCTTTTCGTCGCCAATCTCATCAACGTCGCAGACCGGAAAGATCAAAGCTCTCTGCCCGGAAAAGAACTCCACATATGGCAGCACCTTCACGGGAATTCGATGCAGCCATTCCCGGATCAGGGTACTGCGGTATGCGGCATGATCGCCGACCACGGGAGGAAGACGGTCTGTTCCGTTCTTAGCAGACTCATGCAATTGAGCCGGATCGTAAGGCCGGAAGTCCACGATTCTTCCTTGACTGCCGTTGACAATGCCCGACTGGAACGGGCCATTCACGAGATGCATCACAAGCATTCCTACCTTGAGCGCTAGCATCGGAGAAAATGAGGACTGCGAAGGAACATGGGAGCGTGTTTTTGCGCCAGCGTCATGCCAGGTATTGTCGATGCAACCGTATTTGAAGGCCTGGAGAGGGATCTCCTTGAGTCGGTTCGCGTTCTCAGCCGATGCTTCTGCGTTCCTCGGGAACAATCTGATGGCGCCGTCTGTCTCCGAGGGATGATTCAACAAGAGGTCAAGCTGCTGTGGCGACGGACACTGCCCTGCCCGTAGCTTTTCAAGGATCGCGACAAAATCGGCGTCGGTCTGGCGATGTACTTGTGTAAGCTGTACATTGGTGAAGTCACATGCCTGCCATGCGTGGCTCTTGAAAGCCCACTCATCTCCCGTTCGAAAAGTATTGTCGCAGGGCTCGCACCTGCTAATGCCGCGCCCTATATCTTGCGTCGTCTTACCACACGGGAAACAAGTTTTGAACGGTGCGACCGGGGGAAGCTGGCAAAAGTCACCGGTCACAATAATCTGAATACCCCCAAATGGGAGTTGAGAATCGTGAGGAGATGTGGCTTGGTCTCCGTAGTAGTGCCTCCAAGTTTCATGACGTTCTGCAGGCTTGCGAGCAGCTCTGCAGATAGAATCAAGCCGATCCATCTGGTGGGCATCCAGCATGCTTATCTCGTCGATGACCAGTACGTCAACCTCGTTGAGACGTTCCCAGCGTTGGTATTGGTTACAGGCTTCGCGTTTGAGCTGGCTCACTGACCTCTTGCGGCTGTTCTTGTTCCATCCTGCAAACCTATAGTATGTTTGTCCATGAATGTTGAGAGCAGCTACGCCAGTTGGGGCGACCTTGACAACTTGCTTCCCTTGAAGCTCAAGCGCGCTAACAAACTCGCGCAGAACAGTGGACTTGCCTGTGCCGGCTGACCCAGTGTAGAATATGTTGCGACCGTCCAGGATCAGATTGACGAGTCGCCTCTGCTCCTCGGAGAGGGCAGAATCCAGTGCAATGTCATGGATAAAGTGCTCTTCGAATTTGCTGATGGGCTGGCTGATAGTGCTTTCTGCGCTTTCTTCGTTGTCGCCAGCTCCGGTGTTTTCGAGATCAGGAGGAAACACTTTTGCCTGCCGACCAAGAACGAATCCTTCGCCAATTCGCACATACTTGCGGATGTCAAAAATCCGACGCGGCACTCGAAGAAGATCACAATCGCCTCTGATATCCAGTTCGTAACCCGGCACCGTAGCGGGATTCTTGCTGTGGGCCACATCACTACTCGGAGAATCATTGCTACTCGGAGCCATGGAGACCGGAGTTTCCGTCAGAGCTTGTGACCTTCTTGCTCCTGCAAGGGCGAGATGTCGAGCTTGTTGTAATCCGTAGCGGTCCGCCGCAGCCTCGTCGAGGCGTGGCGCAGATGCGGACGAAACATGTTCAGGCGTCAATGGCTCTTGAGACGCTTGGCCTGCAGTTTGTGCCGTCCTCGCCCCCATGCGAGCGAGATGCCGAGCTTGCCGTAGACCATAATGGTCAGCTGCGGCTTGTGTCCGCGTTTCCGTACAAAGAACAGAGGGCGGCTGAATCTGGGGCAGTCGAAATGCTGATCGCAAGGCGACTGATGCGCTCTGCAAAGTGAATTGTGCGACCGAAGCAGTGTTGCAATGCTGGACGGGATGTACAGTCTCTGAGTCCAGAGAGCGCTTGGCGGCCGATTCTGCCAGGCGTCTCCTTCTTCTCTTCTTCAGCTTCCTGGAACGCTTGAATTCAAGGAGGCGGTTTTTGGTCTTGTCCAGCGTGCCGTCTGTTGTTGTCGCATCTGTTGTCCGGTATGATTGAGTGTGCTGTGGCAGATTGTTGCATGAAGTCTCTGCTGCTTGGACATTTCTCTTTTCCTGCTTCTCCCTCTGACCAAGCTCTGGACGTGCAGCATGGTCAAAGTTGATGGCCTCACTGCCCGGCCGTTTGCGCTTACGTGCCATTTGACAGTGTGGTGACAGTGAATTGTGGAAAAGTCATGTCCTCAATGCGTGCACCGAATGGAAAGTCGACGCGTGGACGCTTGGACGGATCGAGCGTTGTGCGCCGGGATGAGCGACGACAGACTTGGGAGGAGCACAAGGTGAAGTCGCAGAGGGAGACGGTCGGGCATGCGGTCGGGCATGCGTGAAGGCGCGATGCCGTCCAAAGCGCGCACTGTAGGCACGCCGAGAGGTCCCGGTGGTGAATAGGTACATGGTTATCTTACAAGACCTCCCCAAGTCCGCCCCGGTCAATGTCATTCTCGTCACTTTCCGGACGCCTGGCATTGTGCCATGCGCATCGTTCTTCAGTGCTCCCTCGGCCTCTTCGCGATCGTTCCGCATTGCTAGTAACAATCTGCATTGGAGACTAGGACAGCCGGGACTGAAACAGAGAGCAGTCGTTCGGTCAATCAAAGAAGAAGGAAAACTCACACCAATGAAAATTGTAGTCGCGATGTCCGCCCTGGTTGTCGGTGCTGCCGCAGGGACTCCCTGTCAAAGGCGAGTTACAGTCAGCGCGTGAATCTTTGCCGGTCGACGGTCTCAGAGCATAACATAACTACCTAGACGCAAGGAAGATTGTGCCTTGTGGGTGGTATGGCTTTGTTGTCGGTATATTCCTAGGTGCCATACTTCGCCGTGGGGTCTGCTGCAGAGGGACAGCATTTCTGGAACCTAGCTCAGTACACCACAACAGGACCACTGAATTGGAAGACTCACGCCCCGATCGGGATTGCCCACGAAATCGCCTGCTGTTGTGGCTGCGATCATAGCGATGACGATGGTCTTCTTGAAACCGAGCATGATGAGGAGCACTCGAACGGAGTTCTTTTCAGCTGGAGGATGTTTCTTGAAGTCCGAACAATAGCTTGACTGTTGGCATGATGAGTTCGGGCACTTGAGCAGCGTGTGCCCATCGCCTAATAAAGACGGTCTCATTCAGCTAAAAGCAGACCATCATGGCAAGCTACAACTCCTGCAATGCATACAGGAAGCAGTGCTTACGCCAACAACTCAATTGACACCCTTTTCGCCCAGGTATCGACGGTTTTGTGAGGTTGTATCGGGTCGGGAATACTGGATGCGGAGGAATGTACCGGTTCGGTATTCGCTCTATCCGTACTCCGTGCCGGGGCAGCTGCTACGCCGTGACTTGCGATCGACTGTGAATGCCTCTGGAGCCTTGAGGGGCTTAACATGCGCCGATGTTCGTTGATGGACTCTCATGTCGGCGGAAAGATGCAACATGGGTAGTACAAGCATTGCCATAGGAGTCTTAAGCGGAACGGGCTTTGCACTTTGTCCGATGATGCAAGTCTTGATCACTTCTGCGGAAGGACGCGGAGTAGAGCCTGCTCAGTACAATCCAAATTGTCGTTCCGCTGAGTGAGGTTTCTGGATGCCGCACCGGAACCGATGCATTGCTATTGTCCACTCAGGACATGATCGATGTGACATCAACGCGGCTGGTGACTCCATGGGATGTTGGTGGCGGAGCATGAATCATGCATTTTGCAGAAGTGCGTCGGGTAAAGCAGCAGAGAAGAACAATGGCCAGCATACATGCCATTGAGTCTCTCGATTGATCATCATAGTGGGTAAGGTCGGTCCACACGGCTGGCCAGCGATGGAGATTATCACGTCCGTCCGCGCCAGATGCAATTCGACTGCTGCGTTCATGCAACAGCACTCCGGCACAGACGAAACGCATGGCAGAACAGTCGGCCATGGCGGCGTCAGACCACCTGCAGTTGGGAAGACAGCAGTTCCTCCTGTTCCTTCTCCATTCTCCGGATTCTTTGCCTGGACCGTCGCTGGCTCGTCTTGGACTTGTTCGCAAAGATCTCGGGATCCAGACGTACTATAGGCAGTGTGACGACCCTTGGCAGTGGCTTCTTTTTCTCCTCCCGCTCCGCGCGCTTCGCACGTTCCCTGCTGCGTCTGCGCTTCTTCGCTCGTGCACGCGTTGCTTTGACTTTTGCTGCTCGTCCATCATCTGCATCGTTGGACTCCCGCTTCACCTGAGCATCTTCTCGCTTCACCTGAGCATCTTCTCGCTTCACCTGAGCATCTTCTCGCTTCACTTCTCCCTTGTCCTCCATTACAGCGGCCTCCTCGGCTCCGACCTGTGAAGCAAGTGATGCTATCGGCGACTCTTGCTGCTCCAGCTTGAGCCCGTCCGGTCCCTCTCCTGCAGGCCCTCGGCTCGCCTCCAGTCCGGCAAGCTCGACATCGTCGTCGAAGTCTAGGCTAGATCATCCATCAGTTTATAGACCACGATCCAATTCCACCGCCAACTTACTCGGTCGACGACTTCGGCGCCAATGTAAACTTGGCTGCCTCCCTCACAGCTTTGCGCTTCCTTGCCATGGTCTCGGGTGCGTTGAACAATTCGGCCTCCTCCTGCTTCCGCTTCTTCTCCAGCAGCTGTAGCATCTCCTCGTCATCCTCGTAGCTGATCTGCCGCGTTTGCACCATGCTGCCGTCGTCGAAGTCCCTGGGTCTTGGGCGGGATCGCGCGAGGGCGGGTGGAGGTTGTGCGGGTTCTAGACGGGATGCTGCACTGTTGAATGGCAGCGTTGCGCCCTCGCTCTAACGGTGGACGGCTGAATGCGTGCGGTGCCCGTCGAAATCAAGGTTGCGACGGAGCGGGTAGATCTAGATCCCGGCGCTTGTCTTGACTCGTCCTTCTCTTCGTCTCCGACTCTCCGTGATGGGCAGACCACCTGCACTGGTACACCCCAGCTGCATCGAGTCCATTTCCATCCCGACTGACAATGTCGACTGACCTCACGGCAAACAATGCAGAGAGTCGCTGTCCGATGTCTGGGCCATCGAGCGTGTTCCTCGGAGTCATGCAACACGGTGAGGCTGATCACGATCCAGTTGTCATACAATCGTGACAATGTTTGCCCATCCGGCACTGCATTCAACGCGCCAATGAGTGTAGGTCATAAAACCGCTTGATCGCTGAATGTCTACGGTATTTGCAATCTCCATCCACCTACAACCTGCACTTTACACGTCCACAACATTATCGTCAAAGTATAGTCAACATCTAAGAACCCAACATGGACAGCAAGAAAGAAGGCAAAAAGCCCTGCAGGGATGCACCTTCAACGAGCAGAGCTAACGGCAGTACTCCTTCTTCTCGTGCCCCGCCCGAGTCTACCGTCGGACCGCCTCGGGACCGTCGACATCTGGAAGAAGCCCGCAGGCAGCGCAAGGAGGAAGATGATGCCCGCGAACAGGAGCGCATCAAGCGGCACGAGCGACAGGAGGGTAGAGCTGCCGGAGCAGAGGCTGGCGAGTCCTCCAAGGAGCAAGATCAAGTTCGGCTAGCTGTCGAGCAATCTCTGACCGAATCTGGCATGCAGCAGCTGCATCTTCGTGGCTCGCCTGGTCCCTCGACCCAGAGAGCTCCAGCGGCAGGCGGATCGATAGAAAATGCCAAGCAGCGTATTCAAACGGAACAGGCAAAGCGTCAATCTCGCGAAGCCTATGCGTTGGAAACGAGTCGAGCGGGCGAGCCTCCGGTCAAGCAGAAACTACCACAACATGCTGTCTCGCAATCAACTCAGTCTTCTGTTTCTAAGCCAGCGACAGCCACCATCCGAGGATCTGCAGCTACAATCACGCGATTCGACATGCCCCCTCCTCCAAGCACTGTCCGGAAACCGGCACCTTTGTCAACTACCCACGAAACGACTCGAGCTTCGCCTCAGCCGACTGTTCAGCCACTGAACACCGAGAGTCAGCAGCATCTGGATCGCATCCGGGACCGCCTCAATAATCCTGCACCGGAGGTGCCGCCTCCAACTCCACCGGCTACGAGCCGCGGTATTAATCAAGTCCAGCGCGGGATCGCGCAGACAGATTTACCACCACGCAATCAACGTCTTCCTGAGGTTGGGAGGATTCGAGCGATTGACTCGGGACCCCAGCCAGCGCCGCCTGCCAATACTCAAAATCTTCGGGCGACGCAAGAACAGCTTGCATTATATCAGCGCGAGCAGCGTGAGCTGCATCAGCGTGGCCAACAGCAGGCACAAATTCCTATGGACCAGGCGCCCTCTTTGCCAGGCACGAATATGTCGTCCGTCCGCATTGGAAGCATGGGTGGTGCCCCACAGTCATCAACGAGGGCACCGACTGTCTCACAGCGTAAGGCCATGACCTCTCAGTCTCAAGCAGGCACGACTGCCAAACCCGCCACTTCTCGCTCGAAGCCTCCAACGAACACCGTTGCCAAACCGTCGGCCGCGGGCCTCAGGGCCCCACAGACCGATTTAAAGCTCCAGTCGTCGAAGACAGGTGCCAAGCCACCGACTCAGCTGTCCAAGCCCTCCGGAACAACTACGAAGGCTCAAGCATCCAGTGGCAAGCCACAGCCTGTCATGGGCTCGAGAACTCAGGCGTCACCTTCAAAGACTCTCGCCACCCCTTCGAACGGCCCGGCAGCATCATCTGGCCCACGGACCGTGCTGCGGTCTCAACTTGATCCTGCAGCGACTGGCTCTCAAGCCGTCACGTCCTCCACTCGAGTAAACAGAGCCGGCCTGTCTTCGGCTCCTCGTCCACAGGCTTCAGCTCCGCGAACGGTCATAGGCAGAAACGTGTCTCAGGCCCTGACCCGTATACTAGTCCCCGATGAAGGAAACAATGTCAATTCGCAAAGACCCGCGGGCACGCTCTCCCTCAACGCAACTGTCGCAGCATTACCTCGTGCACCGGAGATTCTTCCAGACACGGCATCGCAAATGATCACAGCTCAAATCCAAGGCACAGCGGTGTATCCTGGCATCAATTCGGGTGGCGCCACTCGTCGGGCTGCGGAGAGTAGAGGGCCTGCGGCAGTCAGGGAGTTTGAGTCGGTACTTCGTCGCGGACTACTGGGATTATGTCCTGCGGGCTACCAGTGGTACAATACTCACGGAGGATATATCTGTGGAGGTGGACACCACTTTGTTTTACACGCCAGCATCGACACATGGGCCAACAACTTCATGCTATTCCCCGGCATGCATGCAGCCAATATCATGCACCCTTTCGATCTCCACACTTTAGCGGTACATCCGCCACCAGTCAATCCCATGGAGCCTGTACATTTCTATCACAGAACGTTCATGATGCAAATGGCAGCGGGTGGCGTGGTGGTAGACAGCGCAGAGATTTGTCCTTGCATTCGCGAGTTCGGCTTCGACATTAGATCTCCTGCTGAAGTGGAGGCACTGGAGAACATCAGGCCGACGGTGCGCAAGGTGTTCGACGGAACCGGCCTGATCTTCGACGTCTTCATGTGAGCGGTGAAGTACTTACTGCACGGAAGTATCGATACTTTGCTGAATGTTCGAGGCGACCGCGTTGAATAGCTTAAATAATTGCATCTTCAAAAACCTCGCAGTTTCACATCCCGCTGTCGTATCAATTGCGTACACTCGACAGACTGTCTCGACTCTATTCACGCTCAGCAATGCCTGCGCGGCTGACGCTGAGTCGCTTCAACTGACATCATCCCAGCATCTACTCAATAGTATTGACAGTTGACTGTCACGCCTTCCGACAAATACGAATGAGGCTCATGTTTCTTGTAGAGCGGGGTCGTGAGTAACAGCGAGAGCATGTGCTGGGTCACTTGGTAACATGATGCTTATGCCTCGGACAGATGGCTGGCATGGCATGAGGAGCATAGTCCAGTAGGCAGGGTTTGCAAGGACGTGCAGAGGAGACTGGATGGCGCACTAGATCGTTCTGTTCTTATATGGGGATTCTCATTGCTGATTCACGGCAGACTGGGAGGCTCGTGGGTGATCACAATCGCATCTTCAACCCGACTTCTGATCAGCAGTCCGTGGAAATCACCGAATGGAGGCGCCGATCCTTTTTCTCGTGAAGTCCCACCCAGCTGTCTACTTCTTGCTCGGTGGTGTGTAAGTGCTGGAACCGGAGCCCGAGTTGTAGTAGGTGCTGCCATTCGGGTTGGAGTAGTAGTAGCTGGAGCTTTGTCAGTCGCGTACTTCGTTGCGTGACGGTAGCACGTCCAAGACTTGCCTTCCGTTCGAGTTGGAGTAGTGGTAAGAGTTCGAGTTGCTGGCCGAGGAGCCGTAATTGCGCGAGCAGTAGTGGTTGCCCTGGAGCCAATTGTCAATACTGTCTCGGCTTCTGAACAGGATTGCTGGCATACCTGGGAGTTGGTGCCGCTGGAATTGTAGCTGAAGCTTCCACTGCCTGAGCCGGAGCTGCCGGACTTGGAAGAACCTGAATTGGGCATGTTTGCAAGTTCGTGTTGAGTCGGCGCTTGATGTCTGCTCGAAGAGAGTGTTGTAGGAGAAGACGGAATTGAAAGAGGCGGGTTCTGAAGATGGAGAAAAGGCAGGAATAAAGTCTGACAGCTGGTGAATGCCAGCGGGGTCTCGAACAGGGGAGGAACCCGGCGATCTGGCGACCGACTTTGTCGTGAAGTTTAATTGCCCCGCACTAGCGGCGATCGACGAGGCAGCTGCAGCTTGAAGTGAATGACAACGCAAACATGTTGTCATGTACTGGAGGCACCATGGTTCCTGAGAGAATCGGACCCAGTTTCTGTATGGAGAAGAGCCGTCAGGGGCTGGCCGCTGTTCTCAAAGCATACAGCTCGCCGGAAATTCTCCGCTTGTTCGCCGAACGTGCCAGGAGGACAGCGTATCATCTGAAGTTTCGTTCACTAGCAGCCAGCCGTCCAAATGTTCAAAATGCTGTAGACGCAGTCGACTGTCTGGAGGTTTGGACCCTGGGAGATATAGAAACTAATACGCATTGAATGTGATGCCTAGAGGCTGCTTGCTGTGGGATCTGTCATGAAGTGTCATCGCTGGCGAAGTTCCGTGTCCAATTCAATGCCTTGTTCAGTGTTTCGTCCATTGAGAATTTGACCTTTGTGATGTTTCCACTAGCAGCATGATATTGAGCTTGCATCCGCAGATTAATCGTGATCACGTCGTGGAGGCGGTCGCCGGTGCAGTGTGGACACATCGAAGCCGTTACATCCTTCGACTGAACCAGTCTGACAATATGGGCGTCCGAAACATCGCTCCATCGCTCATGATAATTCTCGGCAAAGATCAGGACGCCTATGACTTCATGAAGTGGCACGGCACGGCCGGTCAGGACTCGCATTATGACTGGGGTGACATGAGTCTGCCTTTCCTCGATCTCCATGGCGAGGGTGCCTTTGAAGCGCTCGCGGAAGGAGACTGGACGGACGAGTACGCCGATCTTGCCCACCAAGCTGCGCTCACACTGATCAAGTTCCGCCTGCTGTTGGACTTGTACTCCCTTCAGTCTTCCATGCGTGAAGTCACGGAGCAGCTCCCGCAGGAACTTGTCGACAACATCCGGAAGCACCTCATTTCCGACATTGTGGCCGGTCATGCAGGACTCATGCAGGACGTTCGGGACGGCGTTTTCATCAAAGCGTACATCGAGAACATTGAGTCGCAAATGAATGCTATGTTTGATGTTATACACAAGGCAAACAAGCACTTTTGGCCCGCGATGGTCAACCCCGGAAGCCACCTGACTGCGAGGCCTGAGTACACAGGCCAGGGCTCGGTCATGGAGATGCAGGTCGAACTACAGAATGCGTATCCAGCCTGGAAACAGACTCCTGGCGCCATCGATTGGATCGAGGCAAAGCTAGGTAGTTGATGGTTCTCCTCTCTCGAAAACAATGGAAAGAGGCAGTGCGAGAGAGATTGCAGGGGGTTGAAGGCAGGCTTTTGATGTGGAAGTCCTCGTTTCGAGATCAAGGCTGAGGGGAGAAGTGACCTGGCACTTGGAATGTTGCAGCAATGGAAGTCTCGTGTTGTGCGTATATATCATGATATGATCTCGTATGCAGCGATCCCAGGGTTTCCACCGTTCGTGTCCAGCAGGTCATTCGGACAAGCACTCATGACCACCAGGCAATCAACAAGGGCTTCAAACACGACAAAGTCGTTTGCTTCGCAAAGCGGGCTGCTGACATGCAACCGGCCATCGTCTCTAGACCATTGCACATTCATGAAGATGTTAAAAGGCTCCGGCGTCCATTCCCAGCGTCGAATCGACGATTCCAGCTCCATCAGTGCCTTTGTGTCCTCTGTCTCCGGATTGGCTTCCGATATGACTTTGGACAGCTCTACTCGTAGGTTCCCACCACAGCTGGCATGCTCTGAGATGCCCGCTTCCCTGTACCTCCATTCATCGCATGGCGGGAAGATCATGTCGTGAACCCCAGCAGTACTGTCCGCTACGATCTTCAGGACCGGTTGGCGGCGAGTGTCGAACAGAACGTCATGGATTGCGGGTCGTAGCCTCATCAACTTCGATCTCGTTTGGGCCATCGACATCCATGCTGGTGTTTTGTCGACAGGAAACGCCCAGAAGTCAATGACCTGGTTTCCGGATGGGTTGATGATTTTGAGTTTCTCTGACCGTCTGACAGTGATGTGCGCACCACTGCGGGCTGGAATTGTCGTTGCCATTTGAACTCATTCGGAGCTGTAAACACTCTTGAGGATGATTGTTGAGGTCCTGGAAAATGCAACTTAGTGGAGAGATAAGCCGAAGTCGCTCGGCTTGGCCGACGTTGCCCGAAATTGGCCGGGCTGGAGCAAGGCAGTGTGCTTGATCGCGCGACAGCAGCCAAACGCCGAGACATGGAGGTTGGATGTCATCGATAGCATCACAATCTATGTAGCCCTCTCAAGGTCCTCAAATTCGAAGCCAACATCTTCCAATGTTCGAGCATAATGCCTCTTCTCACCGAGATCTGCAAAAGCCTTCTTGATCTTGGGAAATTGTTCGCGAGTCCAGTACTGCATCTTGCCCCAACGCGGAGGAACCTTGCCAATACGCTCGCCATTCCGATCTAAGTCACCCTCACCGTCAGCGCTCAGTGCCCAGTCGTAAAGCATGTTGAGGAAGGCAGCATCTTTGGGGAACTTTAAAACGTGGAAAGCCGTTCCTGGTCCAGTCTCCGCAAGAACGCCCTTCTCCCAAGCTTTCATATCATCTTCAGTCGGTAGCGCGAGTCGGCCTGCGAAGACCCTTGCGACGATGGCGGATTGTGCTTCGGACCAGGGGAAAGGGATGACCTTCTGATTTAGGGCGAGGAAGGCTAGTGTCGGCTTCGGCTGATAGAAGATGTGCTGGTATGTATTCTCGACACGCTCTCCCGTCGAAATGATCGGAGGATCCAGTCTCTCGAGGAGCGGGTATGAGTAGAAATATCCGGTGCAGTAGAGGATTGAGTCGATGTCAGTCTCGACTGTGCCATCAGCGAAAAGCACGCTGCGATCTTTGATGATGTATTCCACTATCTCCGGCCTCTCTGCAATTCTTGGCGAAGGTCCGCCAGCTTTCAGGTAGGACTCAGACTTCTGGGACATCACAAGAGGCAGTCGGCATACGGCGGAAATCTGCGCGCCAATGTCGATACCCGAGGCTGAGTTACCGACAACAATGACTTTCTTGTCGGTATAGTGTTCCGGCTTGCGGTAGAAAATGGAATGTGAGATGTGATCTGGATAAATCTCGTTCCAGGCCTCGATACCAGGGACCTGTGGGATGTGCGGCACATCGTAATGCCCATTGGCAACGATGACGGCGTCGAACGTTTCCTCGCGGATGGGTGCTATGCCGGTCCTTGTGATTGCCTGCGTTCTGATTGACCACTTTTCGGAATCGATCGACTGAACGCTGACGACTTGCGTGTTGAATTGGATGAGGTGCTGGACGTCCTCGCTGTACTTCTTGATGTACTCCAGCACCTGAGTATGCTTCGGGAATAGTTGAGTGTCATCCGGCCAGGGCAGATCCGAAAAGCCCATCAGCCCACGAGGAATATTCGTCTCCAGTCGTTCATACACCGGAGAGACAAATTGAGCGGCATCAGCGTGGTCGCTCCAAACCGGCTTGTCCAATCCGGCATGAGGGTTCGTCTGAGGGATTGACAAGTTCTGAGGAGCTCCTTGCTCGATTGGAAAGTAGTTCCACAATCCGCCGACATTAGAGCGCTGTTCGAAGATGGCGATGCGCGAAAAAGCTCTCTCGGCCAGGAGATACCTGAACTGGTCAATTGAGCTCGCGTTGGGTGTTCTGGCAGGCTGACCTTACTTCGCCGCCGCCAATCCACTCGGTCCGGCTCCGAGAATGCAGACCGAGTCGGCTTTGAGTCGTCTCTGGGGTGGTAGTTCTAGGGACCCCATCGCTGTCGCTTGCACTCTCCCGAAACAATGCTGAAAACTGAACACAGCTGGATGTGTCTGCCAAAGGACCATATCACACTCGTCGATTCGCCTATGGGAGACCCAAGACGCCATCAGAATTGATATACAGCCGGCTAAACATCGGCTCGGGGGTGAAGCGTCCAAGTCCGCACCTCTCAAGCCGGAAAGTACAATCGAGGAACGGCATCGATGAGGACAACACAACTCGACATGGCGTCTTCCATGTGCATGCGCTGTCTCAGACAGTCATTGAGCCAGACAGGTCCATCATCGTCCACCGCCGCCAATACGATCCATCGCGCTGCCTTCTCGACCTCGTCCTCCCTATCCGCCCAACCCGTCAAGAAGAAAGCCGTGGCCGCGAAACCCGGCACGAAGGCCGGACGAACATTGCGACTCTCCAAAAACACACGTGCCGCGAGCGCACGCCCTCCAGCTCCAGGCGAACGGAAGGCACTGCGGAAGAAGATTGTGCTGAGCAATACGAACGCACTGGAGGTGACCGGACTGCAGGATCTCAGCAAGAGCAACATCAGCAGCGAGCGTCTACAGGCACTGCAAGGCAAGGTGCTAGGCCTGGAGGATGACACCGTCGATATTCTGCGCGCGTTAGAGGTCTTCAAGCCGACGCAGGGATGGAGTCTCTTTCGGCGGCCTGCGACATTGGTGAGGAAAGAGACGGCGGAGCTGGCAGGGGATCTTCACTGGGTGCTGGAGTCGAATGAGGGGCGGACGGTGAGGAAAGTGCTGTATGGAGCGCGAGGGAGCGGGAAAAGCGTATTGCAACTGCAAGCGCTGGCTATGGCTTCATTGAAAGGATGGGTGGTCGTGCACGTCCCGGAAGCGAAAGACCTCACCAACGCGCATACTTCTTACGAGCCGATCTCCACGCCGGAGGGTACCGTCTACATCCAGACCTCCTACACCGCGAAGCTTCTCGAGAATATCGGCAAGGCCAATGAGGCAGTCTTTTCGAAGCTTCAGGTGACTCAAGACCACAAGCTCCCCATTCCACTTCCACCCAAGACGACTCTCGCGCGCCTGGTCGAAATTGGATCCAAAGACCCGGAGATCGCCTGGCCCGTCTGGCAGGCCCTGTGGAGCGAGCTGCTCGCCTCGTCGTCCAAAGAAGGCAATGGGCAGAAAGTGCCTCCGATTCTGTACTCCTTGGACGCCGTCGACCACATCATGCGTCTCTCCGCATACCTCAACGCCGAAGTCGAGCCCATTCACGCTCACGAGCTGGCTCTCGTCCGCCACTTCGTCGACCTCCTATCCGGTCGCACTACCCTCCCCAACGGCGGCATGATTCTCGCCGCCACTTCCGGAAGCAACCGTGCCGCTGCACATACTCTCGACTTTGCCCTGCAGCGCAACACGGCGATTCAGAACGAGCAGGAACCTCCGGCTTGGGATCCGTACATCGCACATGACAAGTGGGTGCAAGAAGCGATGGAGACGGTGGGAGTGCAGAAGATGGAGGGGCTGAGCAAAGCCGAGGCGAGAGGCATTATGGAGTACTATGCGCACAGTGGTATGCTGAGGAGTACAGTGACGGATGGTTTGGTCAGTGAAAAGTGGACGCTGGCGGGAGGTGGGATTATAGGTCAAATTGAGAACGCCAGTGTGCGGGTGAGGTTTTGAGCAGAGGCTCTTTGTAGTGCTAAGTGGAAGACGTAGATCACGGCCACATCACATCGATGCGGGTTCGAGGGAGCACGAAACAGCGACGAGATGTGGAGTCCGAGTGCGCCATCTGCAGGCTTCCGCTAGCGAGCAGCGAGCAGCGACCAAAGACGATCAAGGATTTGGAGTTGCACAGCACGATGAGTAGATGGTGACACTCGGCGAACTACTTCTTCACCGTGTCCTCCACCTTGTACTCCTCCTCGCAAGCTTTTTCGTCCTCGTCCGACCACTGCCTCGTCAACACGGCAAACACCAGGTAGCTCGTATGCGTCTTGACATCCGGCTCCGAGCGATGCACCAGCTGCCCTTCCTGATACAACTTCCTCGTCTCGGCCTCCTGCTTCAGCCGATCGATGCGTTGCTGTTTTGACATCAACTTCCGCTCCTGCGCCACGTCCTCATTCAGCCGTTGCACGGCTTCGTCCACATTCGCCGCCGTGGCGTTCACCCCGCGGAGACCTTCCTCCTTCAAGCCCACTCGTTCTCGGCGGACGTCGACGCGTTTCTGCTGGACTTCAACCATGCTGATGTCGGTCCAGCCGGCTTTGCGGAGGGCAGAGACGGTGGCCATGACTTGTTCGATGCAGGGGGAGAAGGAACAGATGTGGATTGGAGAATCGGGGTTGAGAGGAGAGTTGGGTCCAGAGCGAGTGAGATGTCGGAGGGCTTGCCAGGGTGCTGGGAGGTCGAGAAAAACCGCGTCTGTGTTCGGTGATGAGCCGTCTGCGAGGTGGAAGCCATCGTTGCATACGTCTCGATGGGTGAGTTGCACCACTCCGTCCAGAGCGTGGTCTGTGATTTCTTGCCGCA
Source organism: Zymoseptoria tritici IPO323 (assembly GCF_000219625.1). Classification (NCBI taxonomy): domain Eukaryota; kingdom Fungi; phylum Ascomycota; class Dothideomycetes; order Mycosphaerellales; family Mycosphaerellaceae; genus Zymoseptoria; species Zymoseptoria tritici. The sequence continues at coordinate 1,636,706 of NC_018212.1, read as the reverse complement.
GGACTTCGACTCGCGGTTCGTGGTATTCATAGCTGCACACTCTGCCTGGCTTTTGTCCTCCTTTGACTGGTATAGCGCTGGTCTCATGCGAGTAGCCATTGAAGATGGCACGCGCAGCAGCGTGGGTGAAACTGCCACTTCCGGCGCCGGCCTCGATGATGGTGCTGCCCGGACGCACGCGCAGTCGCTGGAGGATGTAGCTGTAATCCGGCGTGTAGACGACTTGCGTTCGGTGATCCAGGGATGACGTCCAGGATTCGGGAGTGGGTTGGAGGATGTGCACGAATCCGGAGCCTGCCTCGATGGGTCGAGGAGTGATTTCTTGTTGCGCCTTGTCTTCTTCCGACTTTTGCCTCTTCGTGGGTACGTCGTCTGACTGCTCGAGAGACTTTCGTTTCCGCCCTGCATCACCGGCGGTATTCTCCTCGGCACCGTTGGGCTGTATCTTGTCGTCGGGCTTGACCTTCTTGCTCTTGCGACCTCGAGTGCCGGTATCCACCTTGCTGGCCCGGACCTGACTGCCCCATTGCAGGCCGATCAAGGTGGTGTGAGGGAAGCTGCCGAATCGAGTATTGGTGACGGCACCTTCTGCGTAGCCATCGTCGGCGGTCGTCTGGAGCTTGACGGGCAGTAGGCTGTCGCGACGGAGGTGTAGAATGGCCAAAGAATGTGCGGTGGCGGTGGGGGGAGGTTGGAAGAATGCCGAGGGTCGTGACGAGTCGGTCATGTTGACGGGTGGAAATATATAGGTAAGTTATGGAGAGAAAGAATGTGCTACGACATGACAATGCTGATCCGGTGGTCTCTCGCTCGAGCATTCACATGCATGCGGACTCGGCTGCCGCAAATCTTCACGGACAGCTGCGCTAGAACTATCGATAAGCTCCCGGCGCGGAAGACGAGACTGAAAATTGATGAGAGTGACGGGAGAGGGACCAAGAATGGTCCGACGCGGAAGTCTACCGGGCTAGCACATTCACCGCCTTGGGTAGACCAAGAGGAAGCACGCAGGAAGTAGAACCCTACCTTACCGTAGTTCTACTTGAGCGGTGAAGCAGAGACGGGAATCTCTTCGGATGATTTGATGATTGATCGTCGATGTTCAGCGGACCCGTCTCCGTCCGCGGGCAACCTGAAGTCTGAAGTCTGCAAGGTCCGATTGTGGGGAAGAAGAGTAGTTCTAAGGTAGAGCTGAGCTGAGCCGCATGCTGAGACGGGATCTTGATCTTGGGGGACTTTTCTTTTTTCCCAACCAGATCCTCTGCGCAGAGGTGGAGACGAGACGGGGCTGAGGACGGGAAGCATTGCATGGCATTGGATTGGCGTCGATCGGTCAGGTACCATCCATCAGTGCATTCACTGCCACCTTCACTGCCACCTCACTGTCGCTTCCTCCTCTTCCCGCTCCTCCTCCTCCCTCCGCCAGTGCCTGCTGTTGTCGTCGTCCGAGAGACCGCGTCGTGGTTGCTGTGGTCCGCTCTCCTCCTCTCTCCTCTCATACCTTATCGCCTCACCACACCGCCCACACCCTCTGCCTCTGCCTCTGCCTCCACCAAACACCTCTTACGAAGCACTTCACCGCCCTCGTTTCTTTTACCGCCCGCACCGCACATACACCCATACAGACGCCAGAGTTGCACAGATAGACACCCAGCACGTTCCGCAAGACCGGCCTTGCGGCCTTTGACCCAGCATCCTTCTACCTGCCACCAGCTTCCACCGCCATCATGTCTCCCCAGCAAATCACCAATCGAACCTACCACCTCCTCCCACTCAAAGACGATGGCTCTCCCGATCTGCCCGGCGAGCCTCCATACATCTACCTCGCGCCGCCCACGGTTCCACACTACTGCATCCGCTTTCAGATCGAAGGTACCAGCTCGATATGCAGAGAAGGGAGCCTCTGGGTGAACATCCCGCCCAAGGGTGAGAGCTTCGACCGCAAGAAGTTTCACGAATACAAGTATGCATCTCCTCTCTGCCATCCTCGGACTCTCTGCTGACCATCGTTCCCAGATTGGTTCCCAGCTTCACCAAGTCCCTCGAGATTGACGTGCCCGTCTACTGCGCCGGAGCCTTCGAGTTCTATTGCTCCTACACGCCTCTCCCGCCCTTCACCACAGGCACTCCCGAGGTGCCCAAACCCACACGAACAAAGTCCCACTACATCGATGTCTCGCCCAAGTTGCACGTCGACGACTCGCCGCTTCCTCTCGACTCCCTCTCCGTCATCTCAGTCCTCTCCAAGTTCATGGGATCGTATCCCGAGGATTTCAATCGCCATTTGCACGGCATCAGCGAAAGAGGTTACAACATGGTCCACTTCACACCGTTGATGATGCGAGGTGACAGCAATTCGCCGTACTCCATCTACGATCAGCACACCTTTGACAAGACCATTTTCCCCAAAGGCGAAGCTCAAATTGAAGAGATGGTCAAGAACATGGAACATCAGCTCGGCCTTCTTAGTTTGACGGACGTTGTCTGGAACCACACGGCCAACAACAGCAAATGGTTGGAGGAACATCCCGAATCGGGCTACAACATCAAGACTGCTCCCCATCTGCAGCCAGCCTACGAACTTGATTCGGCTTTCTTGCAATTCTCGTCTCGGCTCAAGTCGCTGGGTCTGCCAACCAAGCTCAACAACACCGACGATCTGCTCCGAATCATGGACGGCGCCAAAATTCATGTCATTGGAAGTTGCAAGCTGTGGGAGTTCTACGTGTGTGACGCCGAGAAGGATGCTCTCGCTACAGTCTCGGCATGGACCAACGGACACATCGATTTTGACGGCAACGTTCCAGACGATATTGCCTCCTGGCAACTCAAGGGAAAGGCGGATTGGATTCGGAACAACTGCTGTCCAGGAACAGACCGCATGGGGGAGCGATTTCGTCGCCGTGTTGTGCCAGAACGCGGAGCTGCTCTTCTGCAGAAGCTATTCGGCCGGTACAATTCCCAGGTCAACAGCAAGGCTGATGAGCGTGCTGCGTACGGCACCATGCACAAATTCTTGAATGAGCTCAACCTCGACTGGTACAAGGAGTACGACAACGATGTTGCCGCCATCATGGAGCAGGTCTTCAACCGTACCAAGTACATGCGCCTGGAAGACAATGGTCCCAAGATTGGCGAAATCACCATCCAGAACCCACTCATCGAGACATACTTCACTCGCCTGCCAGTCAACGAGACGACTTCGAAGCACGACCCTGATGAGCTTGCATTGGCCAACAATGGCTGGGTGTGGGCTGCCGATGTCATGCGTGATAATGCTGGTCCCAAATCCAAGGTCTACCTCCGGCGCGAACTGATCGTTTGGGGTGACTGTGTGAAGCTGCGTTATGGCTCCGGTCCGGAGGACAGCCCGTTCCTGTGGAAGTTCATGACCGAGTACACCCAACTCATGGCGAAGCACTTTCACGGTTTCCGCATTGACAACTGCCATTCCACTCCCCTCCACGTCGCCTCTCACATGCTCGACGCTGCTCGCCATGTCCAGCCCAACCTAGTCGTGGCCGCCGAGCTGTTCAGCGGTGACGAAAAGATGGACTTCCTCTACTGCCAAAAATTGGGCATCTCCTTCCTCATCCGCGAGGCCATGCAGTGCTGGTCGACTGCTGAAATGTCCAAGTTGGTGCACATCAACTCTGGTCGTCCTATCGGGAGCTTTGAGGTCGATGACATCTCCGGCACCGACAAGCCGATTGCCAGCGAAGCTGCGACCAATGGCAGCACTCCTCAAGGACGCGAGATCACCCACAAGATCATTCCCTCCAAGATCCACGCCCTGTTGATGGACTGCACTCATGACAACGAGACTCCGGTGCAGCGCCGCGATGGTCGTGACACCCTTCCAACCTCTGCATTGGTGGCCATGTGCGCATCCGCTTCAGGCTCCGTCTTTGGTATGGATGAGCTGTACCCGCAATTAGTCGAGCTTGTTCACGAAACCCGCCATTACACCTCTCCCTACAGCAACGGAGCCGCCATGAAGGTCGGTCCTTCTGAAGGCACTGGTGGCATCAAGCGCTTGATGAATCAGCTGCACACCATCATGGGCAAGGACGGCTACGACGAGAGCTTTGTGCACCACGAGGGCGAATACATCACTGTCCACCGTCTCCACCCCAAGTCGAGAAAAGGATACTACCTCATCGCCCACACTGCCTACCCTGGCTACGGCAATGGTAACGCTGGGTTCGGGCCGCAATGGCTTACTGGGACCAAAGCGAAGCTCCTCGGCGCGTGGAATCTCGAGGTCGATCAAAGTGAGGAGGCCAAGAAGGCTGCCGCCAACGACAAGGTCTTGCGGGGTGTACCCAGCAAGACCAAGGACCTGCGCGGTGTGACTGTCGAGGCTCGCGGGGACGATACCGTCATCTCTGTGCCGAGCGTGTTCCCACCCGGCTCCATCGCCATTTTCGAAACTTGGATTCCCGGCGCCGAGCACAGCGAAGGTCTGGACAAATACCTCACCACTAGTGCCCGCCAGGCTTTCAAGGACTGCAATCTCAACGACATCAACGCCATCATGTATCGCGCCGACTCCGAGGAGCACGCCATGTCTCACGGTGCCGATGGCGTGTACACAGTTCCAGGCATAGGTCCTCTGGTGTACTGTGGACTGCAAGGTTGGTGGTCTGTTCTTCGCGAGGTTGTCAACCACAACGATCTCGGCCACCCGATCTGCAATCACCTCCGCGAGGGTCAGTGGGCGCTGGACTACATTGTCGGTCGCTTGGACAAGCTCGTACAACGTCAAGACGGCATCTACAAGAATCTTGCAGCTCCTGCAGAATGGCTTCGACAGCGATGTGATGCCATCCGCAACGTTCCAAGCTTTCTGCTCCCCCGCTGCTTCGCCTTGATCATCCGCACTGCCAAGAAGGCCGCTCACGAGCGCGCCATTGAACAGATGCACCCCAACATCCAGCACGGCCAACGTTTCCTCAAGTCGCTCGCCATGGTTTCTTGCCAAGTTCAAGGATACATGGATAATGCTAAGTTGTGGCCAGACAAGCTCGATCCCTCTTTGGCTGCCGGTCTGCCGCATTTCGCGCAAGACTGGGCTCGTGTGTGGGGTCGCGATGTCATGATTGCCATGCGTGGACTTCTCACCTGCACCGGGCGGTACGATGAGGCCAAGGAGCATCTGCTCGCTTTCGCCAGCATTGTCAAGCACGGCATGATCCCCAACTTGGTCAACTCTGGCAAGCTCCCCCGTTACAACAGCAGAGACTCGGTTTGGTTCTTCCTGCAGAACATCCAAGACTTCGTCGCCCTCGCACCCAAAGGATCGAATTTTCTCCAGGAGCGCGTGCGTCGCCGCTTCCTGCCATACAAGGACGACTGGTTCCCTCACGATGACTCTCGTGCATACTCGCAGACCAGCAGCATCGAAGATGTCATCCAGGAATGTCTGCAGCGCCACGCTTCTGGCATGCACTTCCGCGAGTACAATGCTGGGTCCGACCTCGACAGCCAGATGAAGTCGGAAGGTTTCAACATCGACATCGAGGTCGACTGGAACAACGGCATCATCTACGGTGGCAACGAGTGGAATTGCGGCACATGGATGGACAAGATGGGAGATTCTGCCAAGGCTGGCAACAAAGGCCACCCAGGTACTTCCCGAGACGGCGCGCCAGTGGAAATAACCGGTCTACTGTTCAGCTGTCTGCACTGGGTCGATGGCTTGAAGTCCGCCGGCAAGTTCAAGTACGATGGTGTTACCAAGCCGGACGGAACTCTGATCACCTATGGTGCTTGGGCAGCGAAGATTCGCAGCAGCTTCGAACACCACTACTACGTTCCAGCTGATCCTGCCAAGTTTGGCGAGTATGATGTCGACCCAAAGATTGTCAACCGCAAGGGCATTTACAAGGACGTGCACCGTTGCAAGAAGGAGTACCGAGACTACCAATTGCGACCGAATTTCCCCATCGCCATGGTCGTTGCTCCGGAGCTCTTCGATCCAGCGCACGCCATTGGCGCCCTGGAGATTGCCGACAAGTACCTGCGTGGACCTACGGGTATGGCGACCCTCGATCCTGGCGACATGGAGTACCACCCCGACTACATCAACAGCGACGACAGCGACAACTACCAGACTGCTCATGGACGCAACTACCACCAAGGACCGGAGTGGTTGTGGCCTACCGGATTCTTCCTTCGTGCTCTGCTCAAGTTCGATCTCAAGCGTCGCAAGACCAAGGAGGAGCGTGTCGAGGCCTTCCAGCAGGTCACTCAGCGCCTTAATGGCTGTCGTGAGATGATCCACGACTCTCCGTGGCGAGGTCTCACTGAGCTTACCAACCGCAATGGCTCTTACTGCGGTGACTCGGTAAGCTGGCCTAATGACCACGAATCCCTTGAAACCATACTGACATATCTTCTCGCAGTGCCCAACTCAGGCTTGGTCCGCAGGGTGCATAATAGACCTCTACGACGATGCGAGCCGGACGACGATGGACATGCAATGAGCGATGTGTGCGATGACCGACACTATGATCCCGCTGAGCGCCTATACGAGCCGAAAGGGCACGGGCGAGCTCGGATTGGGCAAAAGTATTCTTCCTCTTCTCGTCCCTATTCATAATGGTCATGGTCGCCTGTATGTAACCTAGAAATGACTGCCTAGATTTCTGCTGTTCTCTCTCTCTTCATCTTACCATGCAAATCGCTCTCTCGTACCAGATCATTCACGCCGGCAACCTCTTCAGCCCACCGACGAGACCGTCTACAACTCCTGCTTTGCCAGCGATACTGCAGTCGCCACCTGCCCCGGACAAGACTTCGAAATGGGATCATGCTCATAAAAACGATTCAGCAACCACGATACCGAACTGTTCGCCACGCCATCCGCCAACTCCAACCAATGCTGATTCGTCACACGTGGATCATCTACCCACGCATTCGATCCATTCGCCGCTACGATCGAATTGTAGCCCCACTGGTTCCCATACTTGAACGGCGACCGAACGCCCAGCTTCGTAAATCCATCCAATCCGAGCACGCCGTACAGGACCGTAAGCGGATCCCAACTCTCCCGTGTCGTGCTGCAGCGACCTACGTACCACTCATAGGCTGCTCGCACATGGGACTCAAAGGGAGTGGTGGTGCGGAGATCTTGGCCGGAGAAGATGGTCTCGCCGAGTTCGCCGCCAGAAAAGGTGATGGGTACGGAGCGCGGCCAGGAGCGGAGGATGGTGGCTGTGGCGTTGGAATCTTGACCGCCGAAGTTGAATTCCCATCCGGGTTCGTAAGGGTCTCCTTGCTTGCGGCCGGGTTGGTATCTGCCTCCCATCACCACGAGCTTGGCGACTTTGGAGGTCACTAGGTCCAGGCCGGAAGGGGAGGAGAGCAAAGCGGCGAGGTTGGTTAGGAAGCCGATAGAGATGATAGTCAGACTTTGGGGCTCGGCGGCCGTGAGAAGGGTGGAGTAGAGAGACAAAAGGATCGGGTGTTTCGATCGTGTCATTGAGGGAGCGTGGCCAGTGGTGAGATATCTTGCTGGCGAACTCGGAGAGACTTTGATGGAGGAAGTGTTAGGTTTTGAACGCTCAAAAGTCGGCAAACGTCTCGTTCGCGATGGGACGAATAGCTGCGATCGGCACATCTCCGTTCCCATAATACGTGTTGATGACCTAAATGCAAGTCGTGAGCGCGTGGAATAAGCGACGCCAGAACACACGCGAGACGAACACTGGTGGCTAAAGCACCATGTTTCGAGTTTGTATTGATCATCACTCCTTTCAAGTCGCAGAGACCGCAGTTGTGCAGCACATTGGCCACTGCGAGGGCTCCAACATCGTCGACATCGGAGAAGATGTCTGTGTCGACGATGATGGGGTTTACTCTGCAAGCGACGAGAGTTGAGGAAGCAAAGATGGAGAGAAATGATGTGGATCTCATCGCGTCGACGTTGTTCTTTGCTCGAGGTCTCTCGACCTGTTCACCATTCTGAAAGTAGGTCTTAATTGTCTCTTGACTCCAAACGTCCCGAACTTCTGCGGATCTGGCGAGACAGGCGATCGAGGACAATCCAACGCTCATTCTCCGCATGGACCTTGAATCTCGGTACAATACCGTCTTCCTTCATCGTCGTCGCAGCATTTCCACCCACTCGGACACGCGCTTCCTCCCGATTCGCAACGCTCTAAAAACAGTGTTAGCGCAGCTCGTAGCGAAACCCGCTTTGGGGAGACAACGTACTCTGGCACTTGTTGCCAAAGCATTGATTCGGGTCACAGCAGATGCCGCCGCCGTAACAGGGTGCTGTTCGAGGCGGTAAGTATTCGACTTGGCAGGTCAGAGCGTTAGAGGCGTAGTATGCGTACAATTTTCTCCCTTGATACACAATGACACGATATGTCCGCTTTCACCGAGAGCGGCCGAGGCCATAATAAGCAAGGTGTATGTGAGGACCTTCATTTTTTCGATTGTAAGGTCGGGAGTGTTGGAGTGTCGGGAGTGTCGGGAGTGTTGGGAGTGTCGGGAGTCGACGAGTATTATGATGGCTCGAGCCGTCCGATTTCAGCACCGCAATGTGGCTGAGTTGCTGGGGCAGTGCTGTGTCTGTTGACGAGGCCCGTTCGTGTTCGGAAGAGTCGGAACAAGGATGGTGACCATGCAACTTCTCAGAAACTTCGCGCATACCGGCTCGTAAAGGCCAGGCTGTCAGCCCAGGCACCCTCGCGAGCGCAAGGTCAGGGACGTGGAAGTCAAAGGCCGACGGCCAGACGGCTTTCACTTTCGCTCCGAGCGTGAAAGTCGGGCTCATTCTGGAGTCGGATAAGCCTGGAGGATGCCGGGAATGGCAATTGACGGCGACTGATAGTGAGAAGTCATCCGGGAGGGAGGGGAGCTCCTTCGCAATCAAAAGTCGTTCAAAGCTGATCTTCATGCATGGTTCACCACCCTCGACACCTCCCTCCGCGAACTCTCGTATCCATTTTCAGCGCAGGCCAGCCATGTCCATCATCGTGCTGAATTGTGGTCCCGCCGAGCGACATTCGAGACCGACCATCGTCGCGAGCATTTCATCTCCCTTCCTCCCGCCCGGCGCGGTGCCATAGACTCTCTCTCCCAACATACGGACCTTCATAGGCATCTGCGTATCTTTCCAGGTCTCTTGAATATCCGACTTTTCCTGCGCGCCCGCGAGGGAGAAGCCACCCTCATCCTTCGAGAAGCGAATGCATTGCTCCAGCTTCGCGTCGGTCCACCAAGGCGGAAGAAAGCCCTCGACTGCCTGAGCTTTGCGGATGAATTGGCGGAATGCGGGAATTGACGTGGATGAGCCATCGTAGATTGTTCCCGGCATCGTGTCGCCATGAAAGGAGTACATGTCTTCCTGGCGCATGCGAAGCGTGTCGATGAGGATCTTGAATGTCTCCTCCTCGGAGCGGTCGTGGAGGAAATTGTTGTGGTAGATGGCGGTGAACGGTTTAGAGTCGGACCGCTGTGGCACTTCCGCGCCAGTGGAGGGCCCTTCATCTCCTCCACTGCCGGCGAGCTTTGCGCAGATTTTCTTATGAACCTTCCAGTGCGCGGTCTGACAGGCTCGATCGCAATACGAAGTGCTTTTGCACTTTGCACACCGCTTCAGCGAGCTGGCCGGTTTGTCGCACTGGCTGCATTTCGGTGAAGAGCTGGTATTGGATGGAGTTGCAGTTGCAAAGCCGGCGGAAGACATCGTGAGGGGACGAGGGGAAGTCGGGCTGGGTATCGTCGGTCAGGACATCCGGATGTCCAAAATCATGTCGATGGATAAGGTAAAGCAGAGTAAGGTAGGTAGACGCAGCGAGGACGGGGGAGCGGGGCACAAACATCAACAACGATCAGGGCTCCTGAAGCGTTTGTGACCTGTCACGTTTGTTGTTGTCCGAGCTGACAGGGTCGACGAAACAGTGGTCAAATGCTTGTTGCGGTTGATGACCATCGCAGTCTCTCGCAACGACAATCTGATATACACGCGCATATCAGAAGATGCGAGGTGCTAAGCATGCAGGTTCTCGCTTCCACCCTCCCGTTCTCCCAGCATACCGATGCCTGGACTCACGACTCTCTGCAATATGTGCCCGGAACGCAAAAGTGATCATCGACCGGCTTCTCCTAAAGATACACGGGCTTCAGGTAGACATCCGCGCAGCTGGCTGGGGCTGGCGTAGTGTAGTACTTGATGCGGAAGAACAGCTGAGGGTATCCGTGCCACCAGTCGCAGACTATCTGTCGGTCAGCGGCGCTCATTTTGCTCAGGGAAACCGACACCCACCGATCCAGCCTCCAAATTCATCGTTGAACGTGCCCGGCGCGTTGAGGGCGGTCGTCCATTGCAGGCCAGTCTCGTTGATGAAGAAACCCGAAACGCTCGGCTGCGTTCCGCTCACGCCCGCATTGACCCTCACTGGCTGCCACGCGGCGTAAAAATTGGTGTTCTCGGCCATCGAAAGACCCCACGGAAAGTCATTGCCGAAATCGAAGAGGGCATTGTAGAACTGCTGTCCATTGGCCGTGAGGTTGGTGGGGCCCAGGTATCCGATGCGAGAGGAGGGGCCTTCAACGTCGGAGAAGACGCTGGTGAAAGGGTCAGTGGGGGACCGATTCGATGTGGCAAAGAGGCAAGACTCACACATCGCTCAGGCCGGCACCGGTGTGGTAAGAGGAGCTTCCACGTGTCAGTGGGGTCACGTCCAAAGGACCAGAAGAGCGCTCACATCCAGAGATTGTCATACTGGCTCTTGCCATATCCGACCGACTTCAGCTCTGTCTTGAGGTGATACGCCTGAGTAGTGTTGAGCGCCGCGGTGACGATCGAGGCGATCGCGAGGAGCAACAGAATGGCTTTCATTGCTGCGGTTGTGGGTTGGTGGTGAGATTTGCGGCGCTTGTTGTTGTCGTTGGTTGAGAGAGGTGTGATGTCCAAGAGTCGCCGATTTCGAAGCAAGGAGAATGCGCATCGCCTTTATGCAGTCGCACCCTTGCCAGTCTGCACTCGCTGCTGCCGACAATGCGTGTGCGCACGAAGAAACAAGGTAGGGACAGACGTCACTTGTCGAGCAGGATCCCGTCCTGCGTGCGACCCGGTTACAAATTGGAGAAACATCGATCGTGCGCGACCGCGCGATTCACCACTTCCTGCTGTACTGAGCGTGCTTTCGTGTCGCACATTCGGGGCCTTGGCCATGGGGACGTCCTTTGCGCCGAGTGTGAAACGGCCATGCTCTGTCGATCCGACAGACTTGACTTCGCTTGTGCGATGCGCCACGATCGAAGACATGGTTCAGACCACGTCTGGAACCTCTACACTTCCGCTGTGTGCGCGTGGCAACGACCGAGAATTGGGTGAACATGGTGTTCACTACAGGAGTCCTGCCTCGCCGTCGTCGAGTACACCGTGCAACCTTGTAGGCGCTTGAGACAGCCACTTCGGACTAGGGCCAGCGCGACTAGCATATAAGGTATGTACGAAATGGCTCGCAACAGCAGTGCGTCCCATCCTTTAGCTTTCCAGCCATCCTTCAGACATTGAAAAGACGACCTTTATCAAGGACGACTGTGCGATTGCTCCTGCATTTGCCTATTCAGTCCGCTAGCGGAGTATCATAGCTCCAGCGGTCCGGTGCGGCGCCGTTGGGTTGGTGCTGTGTGATCGGCATACTGCAGCTTGATCTGCCAATCGAACACCGCCAATTGTTGACCACTGCACATCAAGGTGAGACTACTGCTCGAGTTGTCTCGAACGACGTCCACCGTCGTCCAACGAACCACCGCGTTGTGCTTCCGGTGCTCCGCATCGCAGATGGTTAAGAGGTTGGCCTGCACGCCTCTCCTCAAAAGGTCCTCGATCCCTCTCTGGTTGGGTCTGCATATTTTCTCATCACAATTTCGATCAGTAGGCAGTCATTTCGAGAACCTCTGTCGTGATGGGCATTATCGGTAACGTGGGCAATGGCTTGGTCAAGCTCTCCGTCATGGCGTGGGACAATGTTCTCGCTGTGGCGAACCTGGTGACTCCTAAGCTCAAAGAAGGACATGTCGTGCCGAAAGGTGTTCCCGGGCATAATGGAAAATGGCCGGAGTACATCGCACCGAAAGACGGCGACTCGAGGTCTGCTTGTCCGATGATCAACGCCATGGCAAACCATGGCATACTACCGAGAGATGTAAGATATCAGCGTTTCGTCGATGAGCTCCAAGCTGACGTGGTCAATACGCAGGGCAAGAACATCACCTTCAAAGAGCTCAACAAGACCGTGCGACAAACCTTCAACTTCGCCGACTCGTTCTGCTTCTTTGTCCCAAAATTTGCTGCCGACTTCTTGAACAAGTCTTACTCGAAGGACACCTTCGATCTTGCCGAGCTGAGCCTTCATGCCCCAAATGCCATCGAACACGATGCCAGCCTCACCAGGCACGATGCGGCGTTGCAGCCAGATCAATCGAAACCGGACCTTCAGCTGGTGGACGAGCTGTTGAAGGAGGCGACGCAGAAGACCACAACGGGTGCACCTCAGATGACGAAAACCGATCTGTCGAGAGCCCTTTCCAAGAGAAGAGCAGAAGCCAGGAGCACAAACAAAGACTACACAGAATCCAAGTTCCACAACCTGTTCGGGAGTGCCAAGTATGTTGAAGATCTCCTGGGGATGGGCCAATTTGCTGATGATTTCCGCAGCTCCGCAACCATGTTGACAATCTATGGCGGCCTTGTCGATGATCTCCGCCCAATGTTGACCGAAGAACGCTTCACAGAAGGCTGGGAGCCGCGAATCCACGACCGCTTTGGACTGACAATGGCCAAGTTCAACTTCACTGTGCTGCCGGTGGAGCACAAAATCGACGTGAAGCCATATGCGAAGCAAGAGAACTAGGCATGTCACTGATGGCGCATGGTCTCGAATCCTGCTTGAGATGATGCGCAAGCTTTTTATCATTCATGCTTCGTTACATCGTAACACATCCCACGCCATACATCGCCCTCTCTACATCTCCTTTGACCAGATACCAATCCGCCCTTCTCTCCGCGAATTCGTAGACCTCCTCCGTCGTGATGATTCCATGATACCGCTGCGAGTCCGCGATGATCGTTGCAAGCTCCTTGGCCTGTAGACTTGTGGGGGTCGCTTTGCCTGACAGCCAGCTTTCCCTCTTTGCCGGCACCGCTCTAAGCGCCGCCACACTGTTCCGATTAGCTGCCGTCTTCCCAAAGTATGCCGTCGGAGGATCGATGTAGACGAGATAGATCTGCGACAGCTCCCGCAACGCTTCAAAGTATGGCGTGAGTTGTTTCTGGCGGAGGGTGCCGACGAAAGCGCTGTAGTGGTTGATGTCCGAAATGAGCCGAATTGCGCCGTCTACTGAAATACGTTGTCGTTTGAAATGCTTACACAGCACTGCGAAGAGCCGGAGCCCAACTTCCTGGTTGAAGACGTCGAGCATGTTCTTGTCCGTACTGCCGACAAGCATGCCGGAGTGGCCGCTGACGACATCGACAACCTGTTTGGCGGTTGTGCTCGGACCGACATCTGATATCTGCGAGGCTGGGCTGAAATCGGTTGGCGTCTGATTGGTCGCACAAATGTACTCCACCTCATCCATCAGGACGTCGATGCCTTTGTTCAGCCCGGCGGCCACGCGTTCGTCGAGCATTTGCTCAAACTTCTTCTTCTCTTTCACTGCCGGGTCGAGGAAGTCGTCGCGGTCGACCAGTCTTGGGGCCACCAACTCCTGCGAGTAGAAGACGTCGACCATTTGTTGAATCAGATCACCGACATTTACCAGTTCGAGGAATGTAACCAGTGGCTCCACACCAGCATGCGCATTCGTGTCCAGGGTTTCGCGCGTTTTCGCCGTCTCCTTGAATTTGACCTCCCGCGGATTGTACGTCCCAAGATGTGTGACTGCTTTGTCGAAGCCATTTTTGATATGGCGGGACCCCAAAATCTCCAGCATCTTCACGAATATATTCCGACACTGTCGTTGTGCTTCTTGTCCTTCGTCTCCTCCCATTTGTGCCATCAATGCTGCTCGTTCGATGGATGCCTTTGCGAGATGCGTCAGGTTCAATGCGACTTCGATACTAAATAATGACTTGATACCCTCCAGTTTGGAGTTCATGATGGCCGCCTTAGCTGCTAGCTCCGTCGTGGGAGCTTCTTGTTGAGGCGTCGTGGTACGTATCGGCGGCGTCCTGGGTCGACCGTCCAGATCGTCCAAATTCTGCCGACCGGTGACGGCCACGGGTTTCGCGGTGCCGAAGGGTGACGATATCGGGAAGGCATTAACCGGCATCATTACCACCTTTCTGAACGACGAAAGGAAGTCCCTCTTCGCCGCCTGACGATTGATGTTGGACATGAAGAATGATTCTGTCGACGCCTCCTGCTCTGACAGCTCCTTCTCCCACTGATTGACATCCGCCTCAGCCTTGCTCCGGAAGACTTCGAACTCTTCCGCGAGGTACAGATCGATGTGCTTGTCAAAACAACGGACCAGAACTTGCTTCGAGCGGTCGGCAAAATCAGGCGGAGATGCTTTCGTCGATCTGAGAGACGCCATCAGCCGCAAAGCCTGCCCAAACGTTCCGGCCACCGCCTTGACGTAGGTTCCGTTGCCCTTCGCATGCGCTTTGTCGAAGAGCACTGTTAAATACTCCGCAATCACATCCTCGCATACACGCGCCCAGAAAGCGGTCAACACATCCACGCTGTGTGGGAATACTCTGTCGATTACATCTGCCTGTTCCAACATAACCGAAGCTATTCGTTCAAAAAATCTCTGTGACGGGTTGAGGTCGACATGTCCTGAGGCTACGTCCTCCAGACAATCCAGCGGGTTGCCGGCCCGGCTAGTCTTGGTCATGATGGAATGGTTTGAGATGAAAGAATCCACTGCCGCAGCACCTCCATTCAGGGAGACCATGACATGAGCATATCGGCGCATTCGGCCATCCACATCACTCGCCGCGTACCCTTGTGCGAATTCTTGCAACACCGCATCCTCAAACACACCAATCATAGTGTCAAGCCGCTGTTCTCGTTCTGCTCTACCGTGTGAGAGATCACATTGAGCAAATCGCTTGAGATTGGCCAGAATCTGGGCCTGCTGTTCGGGATCGCGGTACGTTCGGTAGATGAGCGCATCGGAATGGCCTGTCGATTGCGCGAGATCGAAGTATATTGGACCCAATGCGCCGTAGATCTTTCCAAATTCGTGTCTGGCATGACCTCGGATTGATTTCACTCGTTTGAAGATCGACAGCGCTGTGGGCGCATCAGGCGGAGCGGAAGATATGGCCGCCTCACTGAATCCTTCCGACAATCTGCGCTTGCTCTTCTGCTCTTCTAAACTGGCATCGAATAGCATCGTGCTCGCCGAATGTTGTCTTCCGATCCCAGTGAACCCATTCACGCTCCCTGGATGTGCGACGGTCCTGTCTGCCTCATGCGTCTGTTTAGTCCGCTGTGTTTGCGTCTTTCGTTTCACAGCCTCCTCCATTCGCTGTCGGGCTTCTGCCTCGTTCCACGCCCTCATCGCATTCAGCTTCTGGATCCATCTCGTATCGTCGTAAACCATCTCCTGCAGTCTCCGGGACACTCTGGCGAATCTCAGCAGATCCGAGACTGGAAGGTAGTCCAAGATCGTCGCAATCAACTCGGCAGGCAACAGCGGCTTCGAACCAGCCAGCTGCGTAGCTCGCAGCGACGCGAGCACATTCTCACTGCTTCTTCCATTGATCTGAGCCTTTTTGAGTGCATCCAAGTGAGAGGGGTTGCGGGAATGGCGCTTCTGGTCCTTGAGCTGCTGCGTGGTGAAATTTGGTGTGGTCCGTCCACTCATGATGATGAATGTCGAAGCACGACACCTCACCGCATGCCGATGGTGTTCAGGACACAATCACATGCTTGGGATGTGACTCCAGAGAGTTTGAAAGCGAACGTGTGGCTGCAGCACCAGAATTACACGTGGCTGAGCTGAGGACCTCGCTTCACCGCAAAAGCAGTGACGTCGGCCCTGTTGCTGTCAAGATTCGAAACTGGCGGTATGCTTGCACTGAACAACAACAACACCCCGGCCTATACGACTTCAATCTTTTCCTTCGATGCAATTTGCCCGCTTCTGATGTTCCGATTCCACATTACGCCATGATGCAGACGCGATCCGATCCTCCTTCCCTGGTCCAGATGTCGTGCCCGAACGAGTCCGATCTGTGACGAGGCGTACTAGACCAGTCTGATCGCAGGTTTCGCTGCCCAACCAAAAGTGCCCACCTTAGCAGAAGCAGAGCAAGGTAGACCATGTATGTACAAGTGCCGTCGGCAGGCGCGTCTCCGTCACGAGGGACCCAGCCACGCACTCTCATCTTCTTCGCGACAATGCACCCGCTGGTAGGTTGTCTCACCGCTCTCTTTTCCTTCTTTACAGCGAGTTTCCCGAGTGAGCACATCTTCTCCAACATCTCAATCGCGACCATGTGTTTCATCAAGGTGAAGGAGGAGGAGGAATACTACCGGGTGCCATCACGAAAAGTCAGGGTGGAAAGAAGAAGCAGATACTCATTGTCACCACCGCCCAGTCGGCCACTACCACCACCCATGATCACAACCTACACCCGGAAGCTACTTCCAATGCCAACTCAAGCGCCAACGGTTGTCCTTCCACCTCCGGAGCCAACTGTCGCGCCGAGCAAAGCGTCAACGAAAGCTCCCTCGGCAGCTCCCTCCGCGGCACCAAGCAAGGCAAGTAAACCAAAGGGCCGAAGGGTCTCTCGGACTATGCGCGCGGGTCTCAGCCGCCTGCCCTTATGCCATTCGTATCCGAACCACTGCTGACCCTTCACCCTTATGTTTTAGGCACCGAGCAAGGCACCAACAGCCGCCCCTGGTAAGGCTCCATCAGCAGCACCCAGTAAAGCTCCTACAGCGGTAAGAAGACCAAAGGACAGAAGGCCTGCAGCTACCCGGGATATCTCTCGGGCTATGCTAGCGGGTCTCAGGCTGCTCGCATACTATTCGACTCCGAACCACTGCTGACCCTCTCGTCCTTCTGTTTTAGGCACCGAGCAAGGCACCAACAGCGGCTCCTAGCAAGGCGCCATCAGCAGCGCCCAGTAAAGCTCCAAGCAAGGGTAAGTCTCTAAAGGGTGTAAGGCTTGCGGCCTCTGAGACTGTCTTGGCCCGTTGCAGGTCTAAGTCTGTATCGCTGTGTTGTCCGAACATCGCTGACCCTTATACTTTTTGATGTTTAGCACCAAGCAAGGCACCTTCTCGATCGTCGCATTACGTCGAGGTCAACCACGAATCCGATACTGAGTCCTCCGACAGCTCCAGCGATGAGACCGACGTGCGATCCCGCACTACTCACAAGACTCAAAAATCTTCCTACACGCGGAAGTCTTCCCATTCGCGATCGAACGCACCTTTGTCGGAGTTCTCCCTGCACGAGAAGGAAAGAGAGATTCGGAGGGTGCGTGGGTACTCACGACCGAGCCATGAATTCGAGACATATCGGTATATCGAGGCTCCAGACCCGCCGAAGAGCCGGAGATGAGTGGATGGCTTAGACGTGTAATGGAAGCTAATGATGCAGGTCTGCGGTCTGTTTGGAATATGTATATACTGCTTTTAAGATTAGCCAGCGTTTCAGCGATTGTCTTGTAAATCACTTATGGGTCATCCGTCATTGTGAGAGGTTTTTGTCCAAGAACATTAGTTCTAAGGTTCCTCGACTTCCAATCCGCGTGGCGCACATCTGAGAAAAACGGGCTCAGAAATGCGCCACAACTGTCCCTGCCTTATATTTGAAACTTGATCTACAATTTAGATGACAACTCATATTGCACACAAGGCTGACGTCAACGAATGGCTTTTGGTATGTCCAGCAGTGTGCAATATTCAAGAGATGTGAGACGCCATTATGCCCATCCGCGTGTTCCTCAAGGACGCTCCGCAACGCTCGATCGCCTTGGCCACGGACTCGCATGTCCTCATCTTCCGACATAGTCCGTCAATCGCCAGCGCCAGACAAGGCTCTTCCACGTCTATCAGTGAAGGCGAAGTTCCACGATGCATTGTCGAATTCGCTCCGTGGGAGGGCCAGGACATGACTGGATACCGCACATTGACCTCTCTCAACATCCAAGGAACACTGGGCCTGGTTACCCTGAACGGCGATGTTTTCCTCTGCGTGGTGAACGGAAGCACGAAAGTCGCTACGGTACGACCAGGAGAGACCGTTCAGCGCATTTTGTCGGTGGAATTTCACTGCCTGAGCAGACCGGATTTTGATCATTTACTCCACGACCAGGTCAACCCATTCCCTACGGACAGCCTCGATGCTGACGGCTACGATCATGGTGGCCATCGAGAGCCTTTATTGGAGCATCCTTGCATGGCGTTGAAGAAGCTGCTCAGTGGCGGCAGCTTCTATTACAGTGCGGACTTTGACCTCACCAAACGAGTGCAGGATCGACCCATGAGTAGCAGCACAGTCGCCATCGACAGTCTGGACGGAGGGTTTTTGTGGAACGCTTACATGATACAGCCACTGGTGGACTTCCGCTCAAGGCTATCTGAGAACGAAAAAAGCGCACTGGACAAGTCTGCCATTTTGACGTCTGCCATCCGAGGATTTGCTGGGACTGTCGCAATCCCGGCTTCCTCCTCTCCCGCGAGGGTGGTCCGCACAGGACTGCCTTCGAGTATGACTCTGATCTCGCGTCTGTCTTGTCGAAGAGCGGGGACACGATTCAATGCGAGAGGCATTGACGACGACGGGAATGTCGCGAACTTTTCCGAGACTGAGACCATTTTCTCAACCGACAGTCTTTGCTTCTCGTACGTGCAGTGTCGTGGAAGTGTGCCATTATTCTGGGAGCAGGCTTCTGGATTACCTGGCCAGCAAAAGATTCAAATCACGAGATCTGCTGAAGCAACGCAACATGCTTTTGACAAGCATTTTCAAGCGCTGTCCGTCAGGTACGGAGATGTCGTGGTTGTAAACCTTCTCAGTGATGAAAAACCACAGGAGCAGCAACTCACACGGCAATATCTACAACACGTTGATGCCACAAGCCTCAATCATACGTCGCAGGCTGCAGGAGAACCAGATCACACACATGTCACAGCTGTAAACTATGACTTCCACGCCGAGACCAGGGGTCCGAATGGGTATGAAGCAGCCAGCGGTATCCGACGATGGATTGAGAAGTCTGCCATTGCTTTCGAGTATTTCCTCTCCGAAGACATCGCAGAGGTCGTTACGAAAGATGGACGGCAGCACTCCATACTCGGGCAAAATGACAGAGTCAAGCAGAATGGTGTATTTCGAACGAACTGCCTCGACTGTCTGGACCGAACAAACCTCGTTCAGACCATCATCTCGCAGATTGCATTTGAGATATTTCTCCGACAGATGCAGGAAAACAGGCCTACATCTGATTTCTGGGCTAGACACGGCATGCTTTGGGCTGACAATGGCGATGCCTTGTCGAAGATCTACGCGGGCACCGGAGCTCTGAAGTCGTCTTTCACCAGGTCTGGGAAGATGTCTTTTGCGGGCGCATTAGCAGACTTCCGCAAGTCCGCCCAGCGGTTTTACATCAATAACGTCGAAGACAAAGGAAGACAGAACACTATTGACATGCTCCTCGGCCGGCTGATGGGACAAACGCGTGTTCACCTTTACGATCCGATCAACGACTTTGTTACCGCAGAGCTCGCCAAAAGATCTCCCGAATACACGCGCGCCGAGAAGATCAGCATTTGGGTCGGCACCTTCAATTTGAACGGCAAAACATCCGGCATCAACGACGACCTCTCCCCGTGGCTGTGCCCTCGCGTCGAGGATGAATTCAGAGTGCCAGAGATCGTGGCAGTGGCATTCCAAGAGATCGTCGACTTGGATGTTCAACAAATCATGTCGACGGATCCCAATCGGCGACGTGCTTGGGAAAACTCTGTGCGAAAGTGTCTGAATGCTCACGCTCAGAAACATCGTGGTGAAGACTATGTCATGCTGAGAGGTGGTCAGCTTGTCGGAGCATCCTTATCGGTGTTCGTCAGAGCCAGTGTCCTACCTCTGATCAAAAACGTCGAAGGTGCGGTCAAGAAGACGGGCTTGAGCGGTATGGCTGGGAACAAAGGAGCAGTCGCGATTCGCTTCGAGTACGCGGACACATCGATCTGTTTGGTGACTGCTCACATGGCTGCGGGCTTTCAAAACTACGATGAGCGTAACCAAGACTATCGCACCATCTCGAACGGTCTCCGCTTCCAAAGAAATCGTTCCATCGAGGATCATGACTCGATTCTTTGGTTCGGCGACTTCAATTACCGCATTGGCATTGAGAATGATCGGGCACGTCAACTCATCAAGAGGCGCGACCTTGGCGAGTTGTACGAGAATGATCAACTCAACATCCAGATGGTGCATGGGAAGTGCTTTCCTCATTACTCCGAGCAGATGCCAACATTTATACCCACCTACAAGTTCAATCTTGGTACCGACGACTATGATACCTCGGACAAAGCTCGAATTCCCGCTTGGTGCGATCGAATCCTTACACGAGGCGACAACCTTCGACAGCTATACTACGACTCCGCTCCTTTGAGATTCTCGGACCATCGCCCGGTGTGGGGTCTTTTCCAATGCACCGTGAATGTTGTCGCCCAAGACAGGAAGGACCAAATTAGCAAAGAGCTCTACAGAAAACGGCGACCAGACGTTGGCCACCACACAGCCAGTCATGGGCCACAAGCCGTGGAAAGTGACGACGAGTCGCTGTATGGGTACGATAGTATAGAACCCGGTCTCCCACCTGCCAGCTCTGATAAGAGAAAATGGTGGCTAGACAATGGCATGCCTGCTCGGTCAACGGTGCAAGCTCCCGATGCGAAGCATGCTTTGAATCCGGCCCGTCCTTCCAACCCGTTCACTCCCACCACGGAGCCAGATTGGATCAAAGTCGAAAAGCCCAACGCACCTCCGTCGCGGAATACCTCGTTATTACAGAAGAAAGATCAGCCATTTGCCCAGCAGCCTGGCACTCTTGCTTCTCCTGTTTCTCTTAGACCGTCCAACATGGAGTCCGCAGGCCCAGTCCATCTCAAGCAGACCCTACGCAAACCAGCTCCTCCGAAGCCGAACAAGCCCGTAGTGCTGCGTTCTCCTAGTCCAGCCTCGTCCGTGGCCTCGACCAGATCTGTCCCTCCAGTCCCGGAGCCAAGACGGTCGACCACAAGCCAATCTGCGAGGAATGTCATTCCGCCGCCGTCATCAAGAGTCAATAGTGGTACCTTGATGGCGGATCAAAGAAGTGTTCCGATGCCTCCGCCTCCAAGAAAATTTGTTCCCAAGGTGGATGAGCAGGTCCCTGCCCTACCGCCCAGAAGGCCTACAGCGCCGCTGATGGATGAGAACAGCGAGGAAGAGAGTTTGAAGGACTGGGTCCCGCTGAAGCCGCAGTAGTAAAGGTAGATGTATGATGAATGAACACTTTATCACTTTCTTGCATCATCATGAAAGTCAACACATCTTGTGCCACCATTGTGATAGTCATTGTTTCTGAAGCCACCAGATGAACGCAAGACAAGACTGCGTCAAGACATGCGAGGTGCGAGAGACCTTTCGTAGCTTTGAACTTTACGTCCTCGATGCAGCAGCTCCCAGGCTTCGTCCCTTTTGATTCAGTTGATCTCTCCTCCTCATAGCCGAGCTCAGTCTGCCTCGAAACGTCCAAATCCACCTATGCCCATTTCCGTAGCATCTCCAATACTCTCCTCAATGACTCAATGTACTCCTCCCCTTCGCTCTCCTCCTCTTCAAAGTCATTCTCCCTGTCCTCGTCCTCAATCTTGAGAGAAATCCGTGCCGCCGTTTCCGTACCACATGCGAAGGATTGAATGTGTCTCGTTTCGCGCCGCGGACTTGCAGGATGGAGAGTCCAGTCTGCGAGGTCGGTTGTACGATGGATGAGGCAACTTCGCTGGCTGGTAGAAGGGACCGTGTTGGAAGAAGCGTGGGTCGTATGGGCATGGAGGAGAGGGCACTGAATGTTCTGGACGATTGTTAAGATACAGTCATTGAGGGGCACTGCGATGCAACGGACCTTTGCTGTACGATCTGCGGTGTCCTTGAGAAAGCACTGAGACCGCTCTTTATGCAGCGCGTTATATGCATCATCTTGCTTCGTATGTGATGGCCGTGTGTGATACTCATCCTCGTTCGAGGAGCTGAAGGAGGAAGTGCGGCGAAGTGCGGGAAAGCCCGAACCACGCCGCAGATCTCACCCGCGAAACCCTGGCCTGAACTTTTGATCGAACTTCGTCGATCACTCTCAATTCTTCAGACCTCGATGTGACATGCGCCGGTGAGGCCAGTCTAGCCACGCGACGGCACGTCTTTACGGATGGCTTTTTCACAGCCCTTCTTTGTGGCTCCGCCCATGCAGATCCACACCGAACAGCAGATCGAAGCAGCTGACG
This sequence comes from Zymoseptoria tritici IPO323, assembly GCF_000219625.1. Classification (NCBI taxonomy): domain Eukaryota; kingdom Fungi; phylum Ascomycota; class Dothideomycetes; order Mycosphaerellales; family Mycosphaerellaceae; genus Zymoseptoria; species Zymoseptoria tritici. The sequence goes on along the minus strand of NC_018212.1, from coordinate 1,614,213 downwards.
GCGCGCCCGAGCTCTCCGCCTTTCTCGAGAAATCGTTGAAATATCCGTACCTTCACCCGGATGCCTGGATTGCAGTCGACGGAATCCGCCATGGCCCGAAGAGTGGACCTGAGGGCGGATGGGCTCTACATCACCTTCGGAGGATAGAAGCGGGAATGCGGGGAGAGTCTCTTGCGGCAGAGTCAATGGAAGAGCTGGTCGCGAAATTTGGAGAGGATGTTGTGAGGGAGGCCACCGGTGGGAAGGCCGTCACGTATGACCCAGATGCAGTTGAAGGTGCAAAGGCAGGCGACGATACACGTGTGGACGCGATCGTTGGGCGAAGTCTCTCCAAGAAGGAGAAGAGCATGCTCGAGAAACCGGACCGAGAGTTGACCAAGGCAGAGAAGAAAAAGCTGAGACGAGCACAAGAGAAGCTGGACAGGCAAAGGGAGAGGGAGGCGGAGACGGCGCCGAGTTCCTCTAATAAGAAAAGGAAACGAGAGGCGATCGAGGACTGGGCGGACGCCAGTTCGCAGGTAAATGGAGGTGCGGAGGGCAAGGAGTCCGAGGAGGCCATCATCGCCCGTCTGGAAGATCAATGGCAGGACAAGCGAGAATACGAATTGGAGCAAGAGCCCATCGAAGGAGATCACGGAGATCTGGGCGGTGCGCCAGTATCACACCTGGTTGTGGAGCATGACGCGGATGGTGAGGTGATCGTGCCACCGAAGAAGAAGGCCAAGGTTGAGAGTGAGAAGGACAAAGAGGCTCGTCGACTAGCCAAGAAGGCTCGAAGAGCCGAGGAGCGAAAAGCGAAGACGAACCGTGAAGCGCAGCCTGGTGTCGACATCCCCATAATCAAGCGAGAGGACGGAAGGGAGGAAATACCGAAGATGAAGCGGGAAAGTAGCGCATCGACTGAGAAGAAGCTCGGCAAGAAGGACAAGAAGAAGCAGAAGGGCATCAAGAAGGAGGAGGGCACGAGTGCCATTGCGGAGCCTGCACCTCAAGGCGACAGTCACGGATATCTGGACACCAAGCCCGCAGTACAGACAGGTCCTGGTCTGCCAGATCCTGTCCCGTCTGGCCAGCCGCAATCTGAAGGCCACAAGAAGAAGAACAAGATCAAGATCGAACGGTGAGATGGTCAGGCAGAGCTTCCGAGCCCAATTGCCAGCTGACTGTGGACATTGTCACTTGCGCGAATATGGAGATGAATTATGTCTCATGTTCATATACATGCTGTATACCGTGGCGCGAGTCGTACTGATCTCAGCCTCACAATTCCTTACGCGGCTCATCTGCCTTCACGGCGGGCTTCTCGGTCGAGATCTTCTTCTCACTGGTCCAGCCGACGGCCTTGAGACGCTCGGTGAGGATAGGATGCGAGTAGTGGTAGGAGGAGTACATGTGGTCGGCATCCTGGAAGGACGTCAGCTATGGAAGGAGGAGCGCATCGGCACGGACTTACCATTGAGGAAAGGTTCTGGATTTGTAGTTTGATGAGGGAGGCCGCAAGCTCTTTTGCGTAGCCCAGTTTGAGAGAGAAGGCATCTGTAGAGATAACGTCAGTACATTCATCGTTCATCGTAGGAAGACCTCACTTACCAGCTTCGAACTCGAACTTCCTGGTCAACATGTTCATGCCCAGCTTGACCAGGCTGTCGGTTGGGCTGAGCACTTCATTGAAGAGCAAAAAGCCGATCATGATCGGCTGACCCATGCGACCCCCGAAACCAAACGCCTCATATAAAGACTTGTTGTTGATGAACACGCCGAACAGCGCGAACACGTAGAATAAGTGGAAGCTGCTGATACCCAACAACTTGCTTGTGTGTCCCATTTGCCAATGTCCCAGCTCGTGCGCCAGTACGGCCTCCACCTCCGGCGGCGAGCTCTTGTTGATCAAAGTGTCGTACAGGACGATCTTTTTCTTGGTGAATGGCAGACCAGTGAAGTAGGCGTTCGAGTGAGCAGATCGCTTGCTGCCATCAATGACTTGCAATTCGGCAAGAGGGAAGTTGAGCTTCGATGCGAGGGCATTGACACGGTCTTTGAGGTCACCCGGTTCGAGAGGTGTGAGCGTGTTGAACATTGGTACAATCAGGGTCGGGTAGATCGAGATGGCGCCGAGCTGAACAACGAGCATGAAGATCCAGATGTAGAGGAAGAACTTCTCCCCAGTAGACTGGATGATCTTGAGAAAGGCGGCACCGAGCGGGATGCCAAAGGCAAGAGCGAGAGCTTGACCCTTGACGAGGTCGGAGAGGAAGAGTGAGAGTGTCTGCTTGTTGAAACCGAACGACTCCTCCAAGACGAAGTGGTAGTACGTTTCCCATGGAAGGCTGATGAGCTTCTCGGCGAAGCTGTACGCGAAGACAAAGACCAGAGAGTGAGTGATCTCGCCTGAGAAGCGAGCGGGTGCGTATCGGCTGATCCATAGACCCGACAAGGTCCAGAGTCGAGGGTAGGCGTCGTGAGTGATGATGAAGTAGTTCTTGATCAATTGGAAGGCATTGGAGTAGAAGTTGTACTTGGACTTGGCACGCCCGTAGGCTTGGGACTTGTCAAAGGTTTCTTGATCGATTTCCTGCTTGAGTTGCTCGGGCACAGTCGTGCGTTGGAGGACGCGGTGTTGGCGGTACGCAAGGAAAGTCTCAATGGCGTACTGTCCGACGGAGAAGGAGAGGATGAGTGTCTTCCACGGGATGGTGGGTGAGTCGAGAAACGCTCCAGCTCTTCGTATGAGGTCCATTGGGAAATCGGTGCGCCGGTGTTGGTGAACAATGTGGAAGGACTGAAGTGTGGACAGCTTGTTTTGCGAAGATTAACCACGTTTCATTCACATGCGCATGGGTTGTCTGACGTCGGACAAGTCGGAGCTCCTGAATGTGAGTGCCTGAGGCTCGACAAATCTACTCTACGGTGAAATAGAGCGTACAACGCAGCGGAAGATGAAAGTCCGTTGCCTGTCAGTCTCTAAAGGTGTCTTCGACTACGTTGTACTTGCGCCGAAATGCGGTGCTTTGTTCAAAAACGTCCCGTCGAGGTACACAATGACTTTTCAACTGGATGGAAATGCTTCAGTTACATCCATGCTGTGCTGCTATTTACGTCGAATCTCGTGGTACCACGAAAGCGCCTCTCACGCCAACGTAGGCGGCCAGCCGTTAGCTCTGGCACGTCTCGGACCTGCCAGATGGTATTCTCGAGAGATCGGACTAAGAATGATTCGACAATATGCGGCCATGCGTCCGGATTGAGAAGGTCTTGAGTTGATGCCAGGTCTTGAGTTGATGCCAGGTCTTGAGTTGATGCCAGGTCTTGAGTTGATGCCAGGTCGTGAAGGCACGCCCTTCTCACGACATGGATGAACTAAAAGCAGCATGGTCCATCGCGACCTTGCCCGGCCCACGAGGTAGGTAATCCTCGGTCCCCATCACGTTCCACGAACGGCCACACCCACAGCGCCGGTGTCGAATAGCTCCATCAACCCGCTTCCTACACACTCGGCCAGGATCCAGTCGAACTCCAGACCATGGAAATCTCGCCAGCGTTTTGTCCTTCCGGGTAGAACACCCGCCCACTCCCCACGCATTCTCTTTTGTGCGCTGAGGGCATCTCCAGATACGTTCCCATCCCACTTTTCTCGAAGAATGTCTAGCGTGGCTTCCCTATGTCGAGGAGATAGTTGCTTGAGTAGGAAGACGATATGGAGTCTTGCCTCGGTGAGGAGTCTGAGGTAGAGCCCAGTGGAAGGAAGACTGAAGTTCATCATGTCCCTGAATGACTCCATTCGGCGGATGTCCTTCGCAGCAAGCGCGCTACCACCGCCGCCACTGTCGTTGATCGCGCCATGGCCTCCAACTGCTGCCAGAGAGCCAGACGGAGCCGAGAAACCTGCTTTCGAGATGGAGCTTGCACCCGGAACCGTGTTATATACGTTTGTGTCGGATGGTAGGGAGGGAATGGTCAGATATCCCGCTGTCATTAGATCGCGGATTTCCTCGCTAGAGAAGATGGAAACGGCTACAGTGGACGATGTCGGGTTCCTGTCCATCAAGGATATATACCGGTCCCGCAATGATTCGTCCAAGCCTTCGTCTTCTTGCACTCTCCTCTTCCAGTCCTCGCTCAAGACAACCCCTTCACCGACCGCGCTTCCGCCTTTGCCTCTTCCGGGTATCGTCACCTTTCGAATGCTACCTTTCGCAGTCTCCCTTGCCAGCTCTCGCTCGGTCTCCGTTGGCGATCTGCTCAAAGCAAGCAAGTGGACCACACTGACAATCGGAGGCAGTCTTTTGCGGAACCGCAGAACCTCGGATATGCGTTCGCTGTTCATTCCGGCAGCCCGGTCAGGGATGTCCTCGAAGGTGTGCGATTGAATGTACCGTATGAGCGAGACGATATCTTGTTGAACTTTGCGTGGCGCGAGCGATCGGACCAAACCGCTGTCTTCCAAGCGCTCCTCCTTTTCCGTCTTTCGCGCTCCAGGTTTGACGCGCTGGGCCGACGAAAATGGCGACTGCGACGACTTTCGCCGAGCGGTGAGAGGATTGACAGATTTCGGCATTGCTGCGGTCTGGTCGGCTGCTGTTCAGTCCTGTTGTCCTCAGCCTCCGTCGTCCAGTGCCTCTCTCAGTCGTGGCCTGCGGCAGACGGTCATCGCTTTGCTGTACCTGTTCTTATTTGTCAGACGCACGTGTTCATCATGGCGAGAGAGTGAATGTGGAATCTGGCAGGATTCATTGCGATTGTCAACAGCGATGTCCACCAGCCACTTCACAAGCCTGATTCCACCCGCTCTCGCACGTCATTTAGGTCGCGCCACACGTCTCAGCAGAATTCGGGAGCCAAACCGCAAAGTACAACCCAGACGGTACTTACGCTGCCAACCTCCTCATCGTGTCACTCTCAACCCAATCGATCCAGGAATCACAATGCGTTGCCATATCCTTTCGTCGACCCGCCATGTCCTACCCTAACGCATACGCGCCTCCTACACCCCCCCAAAAGTCCCACCCGCCGCAAATCCGCTCCGCTGCAAGCAGCCATGTCGCTGAATCCGGAGCCCGATCCCACGGAGCGGGAAGATCAACATCTACCTCCGAAGTCTTACGCCGAAGCTGCTGAAGAGGCTCTGAATGCTGAGGACAACCCAATCGACGAGGACTCAATCAAAGAATCGCCGCCGCGACATCACATGCGAAACGGAAGTGGGCCACGAGCTTTGGGTGAAATTCTCGAAGAGCCTCCGCCAGGAAGCCCGGCTTTACGGCATCCTAAGGGGAGAATCGAGTCCAAGGAGTACCTGGAGACGTATGCAGAGGCAGTAAAGGACCATCCACCATCTTCTTCCGAAGCATTGCCCAATGGCGACGGTTCCGGTATGCCCATCCGGACGAACGAACTGCCCAGCGAAGGAACGCCGGGCGGTAATCAACGCAACGGGACCGTGACACCCGAGACATTTGACGGAATGGGCATCGATGAGGAGCCACGATCTCCAATCCGCAAAGCGCACAAGCGAGTTTCATCCCGCAACCTGGATGCGAGCGAGACCAAAAAGGCGAGACAATCCAAATCCAAAGATCAGCTTCGAAGTGATCACGAAGAGCAAGAGACAGGCAATGACAGCCACCAAGATCGGCCATTGCAAAGAAAAGGCGAGAATGGCATACCCGAAAAGGAACTGCAGCCCGGCGAACTTGTCTATGAGAATCTGAGGAACAAGAGTGGAGAGAATCTGGCATCTATAAAACCGTTCGAAGGATACAATCTGAGCTTGCAACAGCAGGAAGATAAGCCGAGATCCCAGGAGCTCTCCCGACAGCGCAAGGACAGCGACCTGGTCTCTGGACGGCGAGCAGGAGAAGGGTGGGCTCGAAGCGCTATTCGTTGGGCACCTCTCAATGTGCCCGTTCAGCGACGTCTTCAGACTGTCATGGTGCTCGTGCACACCCTATCCATCGCTGGCGGACTCGCATTGTTCCTCCTGCTCTGCGCCATACCCATCCTCTGGCCGATTGTCATTCCATACATGCTGTATTGCACCTTCTCCCGGGCTTCGATCAATGGCGAACTCAAGCAACGCAGCGAATGGTGTAGGAAGAGTAAGATCTGGTCTCTGTTTGGCTCATATTTTCCCGCTCGTCTTCACCGCAGTCAAGAGTTGGAGCCTACAAGAAAGTACATCTTTGGCTACCATCCTCACGGTATCATCTCTCACGGCGCTTTTGCCGCTTTCGCCACCGAGGCCCTTGGATTCGGCCAGCTATTCCCTGGCATCACCAACACACTTCTCACTCTCGACTCAAATTTCCGCATCCCTCTGTATCGTGAGTACGCTCTGAAAATGGGACTCGCTTCGGTTTCAAGAGAGTCTTGCGAGAACATCCTCTCAAAAGGTGGTCCAAACGGCGAAGGCATGGGCCGGGCGATAACTATCGTCGTGGGTGGCGCGAGAGAATCACTGGACGCTATCCCATACACGCTTCGACTTGTCGTGAAGCGCAGGAAAGGCTTTGTCAAGCTCGCTATTCGACAAGGTGCCGATCTGGTTCCAGTGTTGGCTTTCGGCGAGAACGATATATACGATCAGTTTGACTCGGCAGCTCATCCATGGATCCACAAAGGCCAAATGGCGGTGAAGAAGTTGATGGGGTTCACAGTACCTCTCTTCCACGCCAGAGGCATTTTCAACTATGATGTCGGCATGATGCCATATCGCCGACCGATTAACATCGTCGTCGGCAGACCTATCCGGATCCTTCAGGACAAGAATCCGGACCAAGCATATATTGATGAGATTCACGGCAAATATGTGGATGAGATGCTGCGGATTTGGGAGGAGTGGAAGGACACCTTTGCTCGAAATCGCAAAGGGGAGCTCGAAATAGTGGAGTGATAATGTCGACAATGGTCATGGTATGCTTCAATGGGCTTGGGTGTTGGTCAGGGTATGGGCTTTCTGTTGCGAAAATCACGGCCGTGCAGCTTCTTTCAACCTCGACTCTTGTACTTTTGCAAAACGAGACCTTTATGAAAATGTGATCCTCTTTTGGCTCGTCAGATCGCGCACAACCCGATCGAATTCTTCTCGTTTCCGCTTTCGATCGGCAGCATCAGTTTCAGTTTCTTCGTCTTCATTCTCTTCCTCCTCAGCGATGATGTCCTCGCTAATGCGAGGCCTCCAGCATCGAATCGTGCCATCGCCGTGGCCAGAATACATCTCCACATGGTGCGTGCGCCAGGCAAGTGAGGTCGTTCTGTTTCTGGGGTTCCGACTCGCCAGGCCATTGGTGTTGATCTCACTGCCGGGCAGTCCCCTGACTCTTAGTCTGCTTTGAAGCATTCCAGAGTGCATGTCAAACGCTAGTATCTCCTTGGGATTGGGATAGAAGATGGTCTCCCGCCCAATTTCCGAGGAACCGGGAGGAGCTATCAGCGGTAGTTGTGCTGTTGCACCGCTGTTCTTCAGTCCCGGTCCGAAATTGGCCAAAGTGTTGGCGCCATTCCTCATATCCCATACGCGCATCCTCTCGTCATGGCCGTTGGACACGAGATGATGGCCATCAGCAGTCCAGACGATACCATTTGCAGCACCAACGTGGGACTTTCCACGTTCTCTCCTTCGTGCCCCCGTGCCTTTTCTGTCATAGCCAGCAAGTCCGATGCTATCTTCCAGGTCCAGCACGCCAAGAGAGGACGCACTCCGTCGTATATCCCACAGACGGACGACACCGTCTGTTGCGCTGCTTGCCAGAATATTCTCGTCGCGCGGATGCCACGCGACAGAAAGAACGCTTCCGGAATGGCCAGGCAAGGAATGTGTCGCCGCGCCCGAGCGGAGGTCCACGAGTCTTACAGCGGGGTGTTGTACTGCGCAAGCCACGAGGAGATGTGTGGAGATTAAAGAGGTTGAATGTGAGTAGATTGTGCCGGCGAGATCGAATGTCGCCGAAGCTTGGAGCGTTTCAGAGGAGAATAGCTTGAGTGTCCCATCGTAGCCTGTCGTGAGTAGAGCCAAAGAGTCGAAAGGGTAGAAGGAGAGATGTGTGATTCCAAGACTGGCGGTGGTCGATGTTCTCGCGGAAACCTCCAAAGGCAAATTGGAGCCGGAGTCTGCTGCAGCTTCCAAGTCCCATATGGCGAGGGAGGAATCGGCGCCGCCGGAGATCAGACTGGGCAGGTCGTTAGGACGCCGGAGGAAGACCCAGCTTGTCCATCTGCTTACTATCTCCCCTCGAAGCGGTCAACAGCAATGCTATTGACACCCGCCGCATGTGCTACATCTCGAGCCCGCGGGCCTCCTTCTCGATTCGAGCTTGACCCGGCATTCGGCTGGTCAAGCGCGAATTTGGTATCGGTGCCGTGGAGTGCCTTGAGCAGCCGGTTATTCTGAGCCCTTGCGAGCTCGCCGTGGCGGATGGAGCCGAGTTGGCGATTCAACAGAAAGGCGTTCATCAAAACAACGCCAGTCCATGTGCAATCGTTGAAAGTGCTTCCGGGCGATGGAAAGCATATTGGAGCCTGAGGCGCCCACTTATCTTACTAATCTGGCCTTCAACCGTTTGCGGGCCTAGGGGCGTTTTCAGATACCTCCTAGTACCATCAAGAGATCAAATAAACAAAAGGTCAAATACGTAGAAATGGATTTCGTAGCGCCATGTCGGACGAGAAGCCTTTCATCGGTGGCATACCATTTCCGGGCGCCGACTTTGCGCCAGTGCGAGAGCAACATGACGAGAGAAGACCCATTTCTGCGCCAGATCCTCCCACTGGAAGCTCCACGACTGCGCGACCTGGAAAGCTGAGAGCCATCAGAAGGCGGGACGAGCCATTGCATCTGACTCCATATCGAAATTGGCAAGACATCATCCTGGAAACTACGCCAGGCAAGGAGCCCACACCATTTATACCAAACGCCGAATGGAGGCGAGCGATAAGACAACCAAGCCCTGTTGACGAGAAGCCATACTTGCCCATCAGCAGCGATTCGGAGGACTACAAGCCGGACGCTGATTTGCAACCCCGCGGTCGAAAACGAAAGTCGACAGCCACAAGCGCGAGGTCGAGAGTCACTGGAACCCGGAATGTCACGAAAGTCAAGGACGAGCACCAAAACGTCAAGGTCGAAGATCCACTGATCAAGGAGGAAGCAAACGCCATTGAGCTCGGAGATCAGAGCATCAAAAGTGAAGAAACAGATTCCGAGGAGAAGTACTGGGACAGCACGTCCTTTGATAGTGAAAGCGATAGTGAGCCCGATGGCGTGACGCTTTTCGATATTGTGGCTGGCCGTATCGGGCACCAGGGGTTCATCGAGGAAGACGAGGACGAAGACCCCATTTCTGTAGGTGACTATCTGGTCGCCCGACAGAATGAAGTCGCGCCCGAAGAAGCGACTATGCGACCTTTTGATGCTCATCTTCCTTGCCGCCACGCACTTCCAGACTCGGACCTACTGAAAGCGCTTCACAGGCATGCCGCGGACTTCTACGACAGGGTCCAAGACTCAGAAGACGACTTCCAGAGCATGGACGAGACAGCGTTGCTCGCCATGGGCATCTTGATGGAGGAATCGGCCATAGAGGTTCTTGGCGAGACTGGTCACTTGACATTTCTCCAGCAGTCTTGCCGTGATGGGAGAGGCCGTCAATCCGAAGATCGAAGGACTGAGAAGCAGAAGATCAAGGACGAGCTAGGCATCAAAGATGAGTCGGATGTTGACATCAAGGTTGAATCTGATGCCGAGCCGGCTGTGCCTATCGTTGAGACACTATCCAAAGCAGAACCAGCCGCCGTCGATATCGATCGAGTCAAGGTTGAGCCCGGACTTGATAATGTCGATGACACCAGGGCGCGATCGGGTGTAAACAGCACTAATAATGGCCCAAAGGTTGAGTCGGGGTCGTCAAATGTTGATATGAACGACATCGAAGAGTATCAACAGGACCTCCAGCCGGAAGCGCAGCAGGAAACTTCTCAGACAAGGGCGCCTCGGCAAGACATGGCTTCTCAGCAAGGCTATCACAGCGACATTGGTTCTTGGATCTCGCAGACCTTTCAGCATCCGCAGGACGATCCTATCGGCCATGCGTCTTCTTCGCATCTACCGTTCGAGCGATGAGCCTGGACCCAGCTTCGGATCCCGGTACGCATGTCCGGTTTCCCGAGGGAGAGGCTGAACCCAGATGCATCAATTTCGCAGGTGGATTTTTGTCTCACTCGAGATCAATGTGTCACAATCCTTCGCGTAGGCCCTGAAGAACTGTACGAAGACACGTTCTTGCAAGCTCGCGGTGTGCAGCGGGCAAGGGCCTGCAGCATTACCCCGGCGACAGATCCCGGCTAAAGTCACTGTGGAAGCTCGACGTCTTTATTTGTCGAACGACCACGCGAGCAACGTGTGTCTGGGACCGAACATCGATCCATTCGACCGTGGAAAACAACCTTTCACCCAATTTCATGCTTAAACACATGCCTTGAGCCTAAAACAATCCATCGCTCACATGTGGATAAATGTGCTCATTTACCCGGCTGGGACAATCCCCACCTTGCCCATGGGGCAGAAACCTGGGGATGGATGCAACCTTCCACACACGAGATCTTGGTTGCAGTAGCTCATGTCTTCTTTGGTCGATGGCGACTGCAGGGACGAATCACGTTGTCGCCGAGCGGTGGGGCCATACAGTGCCCAGGCTTACTGAAGCCAGACCCCATCCAGACACACATGCGGTGGCGTCCTCGCGTAGGGATCATGTCCTAGCAGCAATGTGGCCTCGAGCCGCGCTTTATGCGGTTCGCGTCTATCGTGGCCGGATATTCAGGATAATCTGCGGTCGAGCGTATCATAAAGACCTGCGAACGCCTGTCCATGCTCCCATCTTTTCCCCATCATCGACTTCCCCTACTCCTTCCCTGTTCATTGATTCTTATCTCTCACTATGGACCGTCCAAGCAAGGGCACCTTTCGCTTCGTCGAGCGGGAGTTCCCCGCCGTGACTTGGTACAAGGATCCTGGGCTGAGAAAGACCTACATCTGCTTGATGATGGTTGTACTGACCTCCGCTTCCAATGGTTTCGATGGTAGCATGGTCAATGGGCTCCAGTCCCTGACACCATGGCAAGAATGTGAGTTAGTCCAAGCATGAATTGTCGAGGATCTTGTCTGACTCCCGTCCAGATTTCAACCATCCCAAGGGCGCGCATCTTGGTCTTTTCTCCGCCATCATGGCCGTTGGTAGCATCTTGTCCCTCCCAATCACGCCATACATTGCCGATGGCTTTGGGAGACGCTGGGGAATCATCATCGGATGCAGTATCGGCCTCGTCGGTGTTGCACTCCAGGGCGCCTGTACCAAGTTTCAAATGTTTCTGGCTGCACGTTTCCTCATTGGTTTCGGTACTTCGATCGCCCACGGCTCCTCTCCTCTCCTGATCACCGAGCTTGCCCACCCTCAGCACCGGGCCATTTTCGCCACCATATACAACACCACGTGGTATATCGGAGCGATCATTGCCGCCTGGACAACATACGGAACCAACCAGATGTCGAAGTCAGTATATCATTACCGGCCGTCAGTACTGTACTAACGACTCGAAGCAATTGGTCGTGGCGTATCCCTTCGATTCTTCAAGGCGTTGCACCGGTCATCCAGCTGTCCTTTATCTATTTTGTTCCCGAGTCTCCACGCTTCCTCGTCGCGAAAGGCCAATCCGAAAAAGCTCATAGCGTTCTGGCCAAAGTGCATGCCAACGGAAATCTCGATGACGAAGTCGTCTTGCTGGAAATCGAAGAGATCCGGACCACCATCAAGCTGGAGCAGGAGTACGAAAGCAATGGCTGGTTGCAACTCTTCAAGACTGTTGGCATGCGTCGCAGGCTACTGATCCTTCTCACACTTGGTCTGTTCTCGCAATGGTCCGGCAATGGTCTGGCTTCGTACTACCTCAACTTGGTCTTGAACGATATTGGCATCACGAATTCAAACACACAGCTGCTCATCAATGGCGGCATACAAATCATGAACTTAGCAGTCGCTCTGGGTCAGTGCTTCGTGGTCGATCGAGTCGGTCGAAGGACGCTCTTCTTGATCTCCACGACCGGTATGCTGGTCTCTTTCACAGTCTGGACTGCCTGCGCCGGTCACTTCGCCAGGACTGGAATTCAGGCATCTGGTAATGCTGTCGTTGCCATGATCTTCCTATACTACGTTTGTTACAATCTTGTAAGTCATCCGAGAAGACACGAAGCCTCCAAGTCGACACTTGATTAACACTTGACCTCTTTTCCTGCAGGCATGGAGCGGCATGCTCGTAAGCTACGCGGCAGAGATTTTGCCCTACCATATCCGTGCAAAGGGCTTGACTCTGATGTTCTTCGCCGTCAACCTGGCCCTATTCTTCAACCAATACGTCAATCCAGTTGCATTGAAAGACATCGGATGGAAGTACTACATCGTATACTGCGTCTGGCTTGCTGTGAGTGCTATCTTTGAATGGGACTTTGCAATCAACGACGAACCAGCTCACATTGAACAGGTCGAACTTGCCGTGGTGTACTTCTTCTACATCGAGACCCGCTACACTCCATTGGAAGAGATTGCCAAGTACTTCGATGGTGACGCAGCCTTGCTCGGTGGTGCCGCTGGTACTAGCAAAGGCAACATGTTGGCCGCTAAGTTGGACGGCGCGGACGGAGATGAGAAGAGGCCATATGAGGTGGAACACAAGGAGCTGTAGAAGCGGTACGTGGAGTATATATGACAGCGTCAGTACAAGAATGTTGCGCTGCCTGAATGACGAGCTTATCTGAATGATCCACTATATACCGAGCCGCGGTGAAGTGTCAAGGACAAGTTAAAGAAATCTCAATGTCCATCGCTATTTGGCGTGCAGTCCCCAGCGAAAGCTCTCAGGGGAAGCCAACCCCGACTTCACTTCACTTCGCAAATTCGTCTCGTCCGAACTCAACATCAACAAACACACCACCACAACAACAATCCATCATCGCCAGTCCATCTCCATCAATCAACATCTTATCACCACGAACAATTCCCTTTCGCATTTTTCTGCGCATCCGCACAACATGGTATCGTTGTGTGCTCATCGACCGATACTGCGGAGCTCTAACACTTCTCACAGGCGCCGAAAACCAACTGCAATTCCGTGAAGCTCAACAGTTGTCTGTCCTATTTGCAGAGGACGCGAGTGGCACATACCATCAAAGATCTCGAGAAGCAACTCCCATCCGTGGCCTCTATCAATGGCATGCAAGTGAAAGGTAAGTTCTTGCATCACACCTTCGTCGCTGTCCGCTGACCGTCACACCAGACTATCTCCAAACACTGCAAGACGAGAACAAGATCTGCGTCGAGAAGATCGGGTCCGGAAATTGGTACTGGTCTTTTCCATCGCAGGACCAGATCGTGAAACAGAAGATTCTGGGAGAAGTCCAATCCGGCCACGACAAAGCCTTCACCATCGTCCAAGATCTGAAGCAGACTTTCGCCGACAAAGCGGCTCAACGCGAGGAAGAGGAAGAAATGGTCGACACCGGTGGTGAATCTCGTGAGGAGGTCATGAAGGAGAAGAGCGAGCTGGAGGCCGAGCTGAAGCAGCTGCAGAAGGAGCTGGCGGCATACAGGGACAGCGACCCCACTGAACTTGAGCGGAAGCAAAAAGAGACGAAGGAACTCTTCGCCAACATCGAACAGTACACTGACGAGATCTACTCCTTGGAGGCGTGGTTCAGGACGATGGGTGGAGAAGATGCGGTCAAGGGCCTGCAGCAGGCAATCTATGGCGATGAGTACGATGAGGAAGAAGGTGGGCTGCGCGAGATGGTCGCATGAGTGGTAGATGGCTGCAAGGCGGAAGCAGTATAAGCTCATGGCGCTCTGGTGGTACTGGGCAACATCGCCCGCATGAATGCATCGCCGAGATACGGTCCACGGTCCGGATGGAGAGAGTATGTAAAAGTAGACAGCACTGGATTCAACGAAGCATACTTCCCATTGACATGGTTCCACGAACTTGCGACCACTTGAAGTAAATTGTACTTACCCGACCATTGCTCATATCTGCGCAGAGCCAAGACACTCGTACTTGCTCGAAGACTGTTCAGGTGAGGGGAGTGTACCATTACATTGCCGTGCAGATAAGTTGGCTGTTCTTGCAAATAAGCTGGCTGTTCCTGCTCGATCTCTGTTCAAGTATGACACTTTAACTGCTATGTTACCGTGCAACTAAGTTGGCTGAACTTGATCGGCCACCGTTCAGGTAGGGTACACGCCCGGGTATGATACCGTCCTACCAAGTTAGCTGCCACTGCCCGATCGCTGTTCAGACAAGATACATTGCCCGGCAGATAAACGTGTCGTTCAGTGATCTGTCCATGCTCGATTATTGTACAGCTATGGCAAGCTGGCATGCTCAGTCAGCGTGCGGCTACGATACATGTACATGCCCGGTGCGCGAACAGCTCAGTCATCTGACCAAGAAAAGGGCGAGGTTGAGTCCCGCTCATTCTTTGCAAATGCTCGCCAATGACAACAACTCTCTCTGCGAATGATGCATCGACCGAGCCACCACTCTAAAGGCCAGCAGCCTCTCGTGCCTCTCTGGTCCTGAGAGAGAGCACACTCCGGATGACTCTATGAATTGCTCCTGTGTGAAGCTGATGGGAGAACTGTGCTATTCTGAAATTTGTGAGATATGCTCTCTGCACGCATGAGAAGCAAATCGATGCTCCCTCCCTCCATACTCCTTCAAAGCCATGTCATCCTCGAGTCCATACCAGAAGATTCGAAGTACCCATCGACCATCGTTCACCAACTCAGACCCCAATCTCGTGAACCTGACTCGTCGGTCGATTGTAATTGTACACCATCTTTCCTCCCACGAGCGATGCCTGTCGTGGAGGCGATGAATCATGCTGTTGCCGTCCCGAGATCGTCCGCGTCGTTCTGGCTGTTGTCGGCCTCGAGTCGAGAGGTGTGTTGACTGCTGACCCGGATTTCGATTTCTGCGGATGAAATGCATAATCATCCGCGAATGCACTCATGCGCTGCACCGCTCGACCTTCACTCTCGCTCTCCCCATCTGCCGATCCTGTGAAGACACTCCGTCCGATCACGAAACCGAATCGATCTGGATCGGGACCGGACAGGTGGATGACTTGACACTGCAAGGAACCGATCTCGAATCGATCGCCGTCTTTGAATCCATTGTTGAAGAGGGAAGCCTGGAAGGGATTGGTGATGCGATATTGCCGGGCGAACATGCGCTCCACACCTTCGATGCTCTTGCCGGTACATATTCGGGGCAGATGGCCGGTCATGTCTCGCAGTTGAGTGCGGAGATACCATGCCGCTGTTGCACATTGGCGCTGAGAATGGGTTTCGAGGATTCGTAGCACACGGTAGCGCCGTTCGATGATGATTTCGATCAGTTGATCGGCGGCCGTGGTCGAGATTCCGCGCGGACTGGAAGCGGATTTCCCGTCGAGGACCGGGTCGATGATGACGGCGTCGCGGGTGGTCGGGTCGGCCACTATCCACTGAAAAGTGCCGGTTGAAGCCTCGAAGATGCTGTGGACGTGGCCATCGCTGGGCAAAGCTTGTGGGGATCCGGCGTGCATATCGGAAGCGGAGCTGAGTCCGTGGTGGATTGTCGACAAGAGAGGTTCTGCGCGGAGGCGAGGTGCGATGGGAGAAGTGGAAGGAAAACGATCAACGGAAGGCGTCGAGAGAAAGAAACGAGGAGCAGAGAGAGGTATTCACGGCAAACATGGTCGATCCGGGCGAACGTCCTTGATCATTCGCGTTATAGGAATTGTGGAGGCCGTCGCGATGGTGTAACCTGAGCAGGGGTCGGTGGTCGCCGTCTTGCTTGGTCGGCGTTCCTCGGGCACATGCTATACGTCCGGACGCTTCGGTGGGTCCACACACTATCATTCATTCGAAACCGCTTCGACCTGTCGTGTTCTTCTTTGTTTCGCGAGGCGATCGACTCCAATTTTCCCTCGGTGCTCTGCAGGCGTGCCGCAAAACACAGCGTGGTTGGCCATGGTCGTGGACGTGCGCTCAACGACAGAAAGTCGGCCGACAAGATGTACTGCAGCTCGGCGTTCGTGAGCGATCCACGTCCTGGTTCTCGCGCAAAACATTGTCAGAATTATGCGTGGAAGCAGAGACTGGCATGAAGTCGAATCAGAGTTCCATGCTGTCTTGGCACCAACCTCAGATTGATCCTGCACACTGGGCCATTCGCTGTCGTCCGCATGCCAGCAGCGGGAGGTAGAGGGACCAAGCTATTGCACTTGAAGGCACGTCTTCGCGCAGGACTGACGGGGTGCAATGGTTTCAGATGTCTCAGAACGCTTCAAGTCGCTCATCTGTGCGCTGTCTGGGTTATTCGCCGTCAACGCTAAAAACGCAAGAAGTCTGTGCCTAACTCATCAAGTCCTCCAGCAGCCGCATCACCTCCCATATTCCAAGCTCGGGATAATGACGGGACCGTACTTCATCGGCTGCCCAAATGCGCCCTCATTCTGCACCATGAAATCGGCCGCCAGGCTGAGTCGCCCAGCTCCACCACCATTGGCCTCGCCTTGCTTACCGCCCGCACTGCCAGGCGTCGCGAATGCGCCCGATACCGTTTCTGGGTCGTAGGCCACACACGCAAGATAGTTCCTCCGTCCCATCAGTCTTCTGTTCTCTCGCTGCCGGCCGTCAACGTCCGCAGCGAAGATCTCCATCATGTCTTCTTTCGTGTCCGATTGAGCGTTCGGGTTCGAGCGGTGGCCGTTTTGTGGGAGATAGATGGGTTTGTTGGAGTGGAGAAGTTTGATAACATAGGAGGGTGAGGGCGCGTTGACGATGGCAGAGGTAATGAGCTGATACATCGTCTTGTGGTCGGATGGATGCGCCGGATCGTGTACAAGACCGGCGCCGCAAACATTGACGCTGCCGGAAAGGAACGTCATTCGCAGGGATTTGTTGTGTGAGATGCCTTGCAGTGTACGGATGATATACGTGCGCTCAAGGTCCTGCATAAGAACGTCAGTGGTAGCAACATGGCAGGAGTCGGTGGACTCACCTTCGAATCATGCGTCCACAAATCGCGCAGTTCATCGAGCATGTCGATATCTCCGAATGGACTGAGCACACCTTGCATGAGCCCAGACTTGCCGACGGCTTTCTTAACACCATCAAATCCAGAATGAACGACACCTTTCGCACCGACAATACCAGCCACGCCACCTGCGACTTTGCCGAGCATGTTGAAACCTCCAGTGACCGCTTTCTTACCTGTGGCGACCGTGCTTGCAACTTGTTCGATACCTTCCAGTCGAGGATACACGATTGGAACGGGCAACAACCAGATACAGTGCTGCACACTGGGCGGAAGAGTGGCCACCTTGGGGAACAGGCCTTGATAAGTGGGCCCGGCCATGACTTGCTTCTCGCCGCGTTCGCTGCGAGTGTCTGGGCCAACGAGGACCACACTCGGTCCGAGATACTTTACGAAGTGCCAGCCTTTGCCTGTGATTGTGAATAGATCGATATCGTTCGAGACATTGCGCAATATCTCATGCGTTGTGTGGTGCTGGAACAGAAGGTACATCTCAATTCCAATCCTGCCCAAATTCTTGAAGATGTGGCTCTCCTGCATGTACTCTGGATACGATCCGTATCCGTCGAATATGTCGTGGTCGTCCAAGCAGCAGACATGAGGTATCTGGGCGAAAGCTTCTCTGACCGCTGGTTGATCAAAGTGTGATGTGTAGTAGTGAAAGTAGGCATGCGTGACATCCTCCTCCATCTTGGCCGTCCATTGAGCAGTCTTCCTGTTCTCCTTGCCATGAATCTGCGTCCATTGCTTTAGAGCTGGAATGTCCTTCCACAGGCGATCCGCATATATCTGTCCTCCAAGTCCAACCTGAGTGTGGAAACCGCCACACTCTTGGTGTTTGAGCAATACATCTTTCCACATCAAAGATGGACCTCCTAGCCTGGATCGTTCATTCGCAGATACATTGATCGCAAAGTCGTTACCCGAGTGAGCAATGAAACGCCAACTATTCTCCTGCCTTCCCGCGACCAGGAACTCATAGCGTGTGCAGCCCAGATGCGAGGTGATGGCGTAAGTCCACTTCGCTGGTGCATGATCTTCCATGCGGAGATCCACATCGTATCGATAAAAGATCCATCGTTGATGCGAGTGAATGGGGTGTGCCTTGAGTTGGCGTGGATTCGGACTCAGATCCTGAGACTGGTGGATGTGGATGGTCGGCGGCTGGGTGCTGGCGTCTGTGATCAGCAGAATGCTGCCGAGCCATAGGCCTCGTTCGAGATCCATGTTCGTGTATCTCAAGTAGGGGCCAAAGTAAACGGCATTGGAAGGAGAGATCTTGTACATGTCGATGCCAGCGCTTGGTGGAGGACCCGTAAATCCGGAGGCAGTCGGGCTCGCGATCGAATTCATTGAGAACATGCTGTTCCGGTGATCATAATTCGCCATTTGCTGGACTGGAAACCCAGGCGAGGCAAGAGGTTGTTTGAAGACTGAGCCGACCGGGCTAGCCAGTCCAACAGTCGGACTCTGCGGTTCGAGATTCAACGGCGTAGGCCCTTTTGGAAACTCCCATTGGGTGGATTGGGTCGGCAAATGGATGTAGTAGTACTGCCCAGAGTTGCTGTCGAGATGGGCAATCCATCCTTCCGGAAGCGGTGGCGGGCTCACTGGGCCTGCTGGGCCAGCTTGAGACGAGGCAGAATGATTCGCAGCGGCGATGTTGACGGGCGATAAGCCATTCGGAGGAGCGCCATTTGCGAGAGATGACGGCTGAGGGGAAGATGAAGCCGGAGGATCGTTGGCGAAGGCCGGATGGCCTCTCAATGTCGGATCGGTCGGCCGACGCCTGTCTGTAGCAGATCCAGTGGCAGACGTTGCCGGGCTTGCGTTGTTGCCATATCGGCCCTTTTCGTTTGGGTACGGCGAGTTCACAGATCCAGCTGTTGGTGGAGAGTAAGCTGGAGGGGGCTCCTCGTGCATATTCATCCTGCTCATGTCAGTCTCGAGGTTGCTCGTGGTCGGCTGCGGTGGTCGCGGATATGTAGCTTGTGAGGCGCCCGACGTAGGGTTCACCTCTTCATTCCCTTGAAACGCAATGGGCGGTCCATGTGGAGCAGAGCCTGGCGATTCTGTCGGACTCCATCTTCCACCCGTGTCAGGCTGTACCTGAGGCTGGGATGGTGTTCTCTGAGCATTCAACGTTCCTTGCCTGGGCTGCGGTGCTGCGTAATGTGCTCTTCTAGCGGCTGCTGCTGCACTCTGAGCCTGCATTTCCGTCAGCGTGCCAGTACCCGGGATCCCGGAGGCGGCATAGCGAGCTTCGATACCGCTCAAGCCAGACGAAGGCGCATCAATCGGCGTCTCTGGTGGAGGTGGAGAGCCTCGAGAAGCTCTCGTGGTGGACGTGGAGGCGGTACTACTCAATCGATTGATGCCGGCTGGGTCGGGGACGTGCATTCGGCTTTGTGCTGATGCTCCAGCGCTGCCACTCGCCGGTGGTGCAGCGCCGAGTGGTGGCGGGTAGAATTGCTGCTGATAGTCCTCCGTCTGATTGCTCGGCTTGCGCTGAGGCTTGAGCTGGAACAAACCCTCATCATCGTCGCTTTTGTGTGGAGGTTCAGGTCCGCCTGGTGAGTCTGGGGGTATGATGTTCTTTGCAGGAGCTCCTCTTCGGTCGGCCAGTCTTGAGCCCGTTCCAAGCGTGGGAGAATTTGCGTATCCACCAGCGGTAGGTCTGTTCGGGTCGTTCGCGTCAAACCGGGCTCTTCCACCTCCGCTGGCGCCACTGCCGCTCGATGATACACTGCTCTTTCGTAGCCTCGCTGGGCCCGTCGCTCGTCCTTCTTCGGCCGATCCAGGCATATTCATCGGCCTGCCGCTGTCCTGCGATGAGCCCGGTGTGCCCTGTCTTCGGGATCGATCGTCGGGATACGGCAAAGGGAGAGGTCCACTTGGTGGTGGTGATTGCGGGGCGCCAAAGGTGACGCTGCTCTGAGGAACGCGATATTGCGCCCATTGCTGTTGTTGGTCGTCGCCATGCGCCTGCTTGTTGATGCGCAGCGGCTGAGGTGTCTCGCCTGTTGCCGGAGCGGGCGAGTCAGGTTTCAAGAACAGCTCTTCGGGTCTGCTGGCCATGGTGACGTGGAGTGCTGTGCCGCCGCCCGATGAGAAGCTTGCGCGCGGTCGGCCAGGAGCAGGACGGATGCGCAGAGCGTCAGCGGTGGGCAGATGTCGAGGTCGCGGCCGTGGTGTGGAGCTTGCGGCCGCGGTGCGGGCGACATGCAGCCACGTCGATCTGCAGCTCGCGTGAAGGAGCAGGGAAGCTCGTCGCACTCGACGTCAGTGTTTGGGACGTCAGTGTTGGGGGAACCTTCCTAAGGAAGGAGAATGGAGGAAAACAGAGGGAGAGGGAGATGTAGGAGATGAAAAGGAAGAGATACTTCGGTTGTGTGGTTGATCCGCATACTATCTTACCTCTGCAGAATAATAGGCGCTACACGCACGCGGCTGCTCGAGTGATGAAGAGATCGATGTCGGTGATGGAATTGTGAAGGCAGCCAGCCAGCCTCAGCTCAGCGGCTCATCAGCCAATGAGAAATAGAGACGTCGATGCCGTAGAACTACCTTATTAGAACTATCCCTTGAGACGGTCCAGCTCGCAGCGTCGTTGTTGAACTTCAACGATCCCGTCGGCTGGGAAGCCTTGGCCGCAGAACTCGGATCGATTGAAAAGGATCAGACACGCCTACGGTCGTTTGTACCTGAAATTCACATCAATATAGTTCTAATGATCAATCACCATGTCCACTCCATGTTCGCTCCGAGAAAGTGCCGACCCCATCTGTGATCGGCTCCTCCACTCCTCCTCCACTCCTCCACTCTTCCACAAGCGGAGGCTGCGGGGTGAACGATGATGTCGCCCCGAAGCTCATACCTCGTACCATGTCCAAATCGGCCCGGATGGTCGTTTTGCAGGCTCCCAATGCCAGGGAAAATCATCCATCGGGCTCTCGACGGAGGGGTAAAATGCTAACTGACGGAAGCTGCCGGTCGTCCCAGTCGTCTGGCAGACCGCACAAAGACAAGGTGATCCCTCTGCGAGACGGAAATCATCTCCCAATACTCCATCGCTTCCCTTCCCTTCAAGATGATGCTCCCGAGTCTGCTGCTGCCAGTCGCCGCCGCGTTGGTCGAACGAACCGTTGCTCAGGCGTACACCTCCAATACAACCTCGGTCTACTATGCCCCAGGCGTGCCCGTCGATGTGCCCGTCGAGGGAGATTACACAGACTATCTGCGCCCAAAGGTGCATTTCAGCCCTCCACGATATTTCATGAATGGTGAGTGTCTCTCGCCAATGTGTGGGACAACACTGACATCTTATAGACCCCAACGGCATGCACCGCGATGCCTCGGGACTTTACCACTTGTACTATCAGTACAACCCACTCACCACAGTAGCGGTAAGTGATCCCCGACGGCAGAAGGGCTGTTTAGCTCGGTGCCAGCATGTCTTGCCGGCTTCTGGTCCAAAGCACCAACAATACTTAGACCTTGCTAACCCTTTCGCGTCTCGCTTTTCAGGGCAATCAGCATTGGGGTCATGCCACAAGTCGAGATCTGTACACCTGGGAGAATCAAAAGATTGCCATCTTCCCTCCGAACAACTATACGGTAAGCTGGGGCAACTCACGAGGTCGGGCCAGAGCAATGTCTGACGCCAGGGCAGTATGTCTTCAGCGGCTCCGCTGTCCTCGACCCGAACAATACCTCCGGTTTCTTCCCTCAGCAGAGCAACGGCGTAGTGGCAATCTACACCCTTGCAGAGTATCCCGACGGCCAGCAGGGCGTTCAATCTCAGGCAATCGCGTACAGTCGTGATGATGGCTATACTTTCGAGCCGTACGAAGGCAATCCGGTCCTGGACATCAACTCCACCCAGTTCAGAGACCCATACGTGACTTGGCACGGAGAAACTTCCAACTGGGTCATGGTGGTGGCCTACGCAGCTGAATACGTGATTGGTGTCTTTGTGAGTCGATCGCTTCGCTTGAACGAATGATCCCACGCTGATTTCTCAGACCTCCCCTGATCTTAAGGAGTGGACGCATGCAAGCAACTTTACGAAGCACGGATATGTATGTCGAACAGCTTCTCGTTCTCCAGGTTTTTGCTAATTGCACTGCAGCTCGGAACACAATACGAGTGTCCGAACCTTGTTCATCTACCCATGGAGGGCCAGGACGAGCCCGTGTGGATGCTCGTAATCTCCATCAACCCAGGTGGTCCTCGAGGAGGAAGCATATCGCAGTACTTCGTTGGCGACTTCAATGGCACGCACTTTGAGCCATACGATAGCGCCACTCGATTCACAGGTTCGTGCAATTCTTCCGGCCTCTCATTCATGGCTGACACCTTTCAGACTTCGGGAAGGACAACTACGCCGCTCAGTACTTCAATGGTATAGCTGCCAATGAGCCACAGATCGCTCTCGGCTGGGCCTCCAATTGGCAATACACCCAGCTGGTTCCTACCGGCCTTGAGACGCACGGCCAATTCCGTAGTGCCATGAGTGTTCCCCGGTCACACCATATCGCCAACGTCTCAGCACGCGGCTACGACCTCATCTCGGCGATTCACGACATCTCGCCCGTTATCGAGTCCGAATTGGCATACAACAGTAGTCTTGGTAACGGTTCTGTTCTGGTTGATTTCTCCACGGTCGAATCTGGCGCCATTTACCTCGAGGCGAACATCACCGGCTTGACTTCTTCCACCCTGCGCGGAACCGCCAACTTCACCATCAGCTCTTCGATTTCCGGCGAGTATATTCAAGGAGGTATCAACGCCGCCGGCAGCCCCGGGATCTGGATCGATCGTGGCCACGTTGGTGGGTTTGACAACCCGTATTTCACGGACAAATTCTCCGAAGAAGGACTCTTTGGGCCGTCCACAAATGGCTCCTGGAGCATGAGTCTGGTGTATGACAACTCGGTCATAGAGCTGTTCTTGAACGGTGCGCAGGCTGCGGGTACTTTGACATTCTTCCCAAATCGGCCGCTGGACACTCTGGCGATCTATGTTGGTGGACTTCCAGACACGGCATCGTCCAGTGTGGCCGCTTGGGGATTGAAAAACACTTGGGCGGCTCAGGCAAATGCGAATGGTACCGTAGTCGGCAATGTCACGCAGATCGAGCAGGCCAGGAGGTGATACATGAATCGTCCGAAGATGGCCAACGTCTCCTAGCTACAGAGCTGAGTTTACACCTTTGCACCCGACCAAATTCTCATCTCTCTGGGACTGTATACGTTGACTCTCGGAACGGTTCTGACTCCTGCATCTGACCTTGCCCTCGATCCCCTCGTCACTGTGCTCCTCGTGGAGCGAAACTAGCTGATGCACGCATCCAGTATCACCCACAATCTCAGGCAACAACAGCAGCACATCACCAAGGGATGTCCCAAAAGAGAGCTTCTGACAGTCCCAGCCCTACGCCATCGACCCCCGATTTCTCCTGCCCGGCTTGACCACGACGTGCACTCGCTGTCCCATGGGCGTGCTGCGTTTCGCTGTTCCCGGGCTTATGCGTGTACTGGATGCCATATGCACGGTCGCGTTCCGCGTAAAGACGTTCTAGTTCGCGCTGTAGCTTTTTCGGATCTTTGATGTTCTGCCGTGCTGCCTCTCGTTGGGCATTGAATTGTTTGAAGATGAGAGCTTGGTCCGTGGCTGACAATGTCATGTGCTTGGCTTCGATCTGCTGGCGCTCGCGTGCCGAATAACGTAGTAGAGGCGTTGTTGAGAAGCTCGTCATCGCTCTCACCGGGCGATGCATTCCGACTCTGCTCCTTGTGATGGCATTGATGTTGAGCATTGTTGGACGATTGGGACGCGAATTGATGCTGGAAATGGGCGATGCCAGGCTGCAAGACTGTGAGTAGCGAGGACTGCCTCCGTTGGGCGCTATCGTGAGATGGAACCAACCACCATCCCTTGCGTGGCCGACCCACATCTGCAGGCGATCGAGGTGGGTTGGTGTGACCTCGTCGTCCAGACCTGTAAGGTTGCTGAAATCATGGTGGTATTGTACTTGAACGCCTCGACATCCACGCAGGCACGACATCTGAGCCGTTTGATAGCTATACACGCACGACAGCTGGATGCCCGGGTAGCTCTACAACCACCGTATCTGAACGTCTTGATAGCCATGCAGACAGCAAATCTGGACGCCTTGAAAGCCGTGCAGGAAAGTCGGTAACATGAGCTTGAAGATCCTGTAGCCGTGCAAGAGAGATATCTGTCCACCTTGGTAGCGCTGCAGGCAAGATACCACGACAGGCAGGATACCAGGTTTGGCAGACCGGCATTTGTGAAATAGCAGGACACACAACAGACAAGTTGCACGACAGACGAGTCGGCAATACAGCAAGTCAGCAGGACCGACGACCTCAATGAACGTGCGGTAGTGGAGGATGGGAGAACAACATTGAAGTGAGACGCCAGCGTGCGATAGAACTAGGAGGGATTGAGTGATATATCTTGCAATACCCATTCTATTGGTTCTTCGACTGCGTCTACACGTTTCTACGGCACGTTAAGGAAGCGATGACTTCTGACACTTCGTTCCCGCAATCATGGCGAGTTGCTGGCAGGACTTGCTGCCGAAGCCATCTAATCACATCCCATTCGTGAGGACTGAAGGATTCAGAACGCCCAGACGCCCGGCTTGACGTTGTCTTCGTTTCCTGCCACGAACCTGATCAATGAGCATTAGCCGAGAGATCCCATGATGACACAACCCCATCCGACGTACCCATTCTCCGCAAAGACCTGCTTCACCCTAGCAACGATCATCTCCGGTGTGGGAGGTATCGTTCCCTCGACTCTCTTTTGCGTGAGTGGGTAGACCCAAGGGACCATCTGCAGCGAGGTGCCATTGTACATCGAAATAATCTCGCTCTCGGAGAATCCACCGCCGACGAAGATCGCCTTGGGGACTTGAGGCATGGCGGACTTGCTGTTGGAGCCGAGCATGGATGCTGGGATGGTGTTCTCGCCGGCGAGGAGGGGGATGAGCTCTGATAGGGCTACGGGGGCGTTGTGCACGACGTGAACGACTGCCAAATGTTAGCGCGGGACGATCTTGTCCATCGTTCGTGGATTGGTAGCCATACCATCGTACTCGGGTAGCATGAGTGCAATCACAGCTTTGGCAATTTCTGGGTCCTTGCCGCCTACCGCGATCGGAATCGCAGAGGAAGGAGCATTACCGTCGACCGGTTGTGCGATTGTCGACGCAATGAACAAACAGAGAGCAAGGAAGCGTGATAAAACCATTGTAGCTGATTGAGATCAAAGTGCTGAACTTGAAGGTCGAGTTGTAGCGATGGCAAGGAGAGGCCGTGCGACTTCAACCATGATATACTTACATTTCTCGGGACTCCAATCTGACACCTCGCACTTCAAAGTTCACACATTTCGAGCATGCATCAAAGGACAACTCTGTGGGGACCCGAAATGATCTTGATAGAGTCGAACATGCAGGGATCCGTTGCGGAGAGAGGTGAAGCGTTTCACTTGACCTGGACTCTTGATTGGACTTGCATGAATCTTGCAGGAGCTCGGCAGTAGATATGCCGATGGTCTATGACCCTTCCATCACTTGACATGCATGGGCGAGGTTGCAAGACAGCAGCAAGATGTGCATGATGGTGTACGCAACGAGCGTGCGGCAGCGATCGCGACGGAGACTTGAGAAAGGTCGCCGTTGGAAGTGCATGTGGGAGGATATGCATCAATGAATGTCCCGCTCGTGGAAGCGAGGCCGCGTGGGCAGCTGCGGCTGAATCTCGATTCCGCGTCGACACTTTCTGCAGGAAGCGTAATCACGGTCCCTTGCAGTCGCAGAAATGATCTGTCACCGCTCGATGTTGTGTCACTGAGGCCGAATGGAGTTGATGGCAGAGCAGAGATGATGCAATCTTGCCCGGAACGGCCGATATCGCATCTCTCGGGTGGGATACTTCTCAAGGAAGGAGCTCTCTTCGATACCTCCGTGCTTCCGCTCAAACAGCACACTCCAAACTACCTAGATGCTCTTTGTCTAGTCAAAAGTAAGCGATGACCAGGAATTGAATTACCGATAGGACCGTGTGGTTGTCGCAGAACGGATTTCGATGCCGAGGTCACCAAACTTCCGCGCAATCCTCGCCCTACTTGCTTCGCTCGATGAGCTTGGTTGGTGCACTTTGAGCGGAAGCACGGAGGGAATCATCTGAAAGTCGGTGCTTGGTATAGATCGAGATAACCCGCAGGATTGATGACGCCAACAACGTCGGACGACTTCTTGGTTCGCATGATCAAATGCCCGAATGCAAGCTGCAGCGAACCTGTAACCGAGAACCATCCTTCGGACATTGCTCCGAGTCCCGGCTCCGATACAAATGCGGGCGTCGGTCTTTGGTAGGAGACGTATAATTTCGACGAACCCGAGAGTACCCAAAGTCGCAAGCTTGCTGTTGCTCTTGCTGGAACAATGGTGACTGAGGCAGCGTTGACTTGACCATTATGCAACCTCTTCGATCAATCTCCCACCACCCGGCCGTCGGAAGACGTCACCAACTGGCGCATGCAGCCATTCCTCCGGCACACCCACCCGACTGCCGTCCTTGTTGCTAACCCAGCGGACGTACAGCGAGTTTGGCTTCGGTCGACCTTCCTCGTCTTCTTCGCCCGAGTGCTCGGCGGCGTTGGCAGCTGCAATCTCAGCCCGAGTACGTCGTTTTGGTGCTTGCTTTTGAAGAAGCTTGTTGATCGTTTCCATCTGGCACACGCGTTAGCTTTGCCCTCTTTCGGCGGAGAGCATGCAGCTGTGCTCACCTTTTCCTCTTCGTTACGCTTCTCGCTGAGATTCTTCCTGCGACGCGCCATCTCGGCTCTCCTCTGAACATGCTCCTCGTCGGTGAGATGCTTCTTTTTCAGTGCCTCATTCGACAATGCCATCAATGAAGGGTCCTCCTCGAACGCGGCTCGTTGCCGTTTTGTCAGTTTTGTAAGGTCGGGAGTGGCACTGCGGGAGTTCTCGTCGTCCTCGTCGCTGCCCGAATCCTCCTCTTCATCGTCGTTGTCTTCGTCTTGATCGTTCCCCAGATCATCATTCGATTCGAGTTCGGACAATTCCTCGTCGTCATCGTCATCCTCCATCTCTTTAGCTTCCACTGACTTCAAAGCTTTGGACGGAGGCGGAGCAACGGTGATGTTCGAACGAACGCTCGCTGTACCTCGCTGCTGCTTGATCACAGGTGGGGTTGGGTGATCATCCATATCCTCGTCGTCCTCACCGTCCGCATCCTCCTCGCTGTCCTCATTTCCAAGCAATTGCTGATCCAATTGTCCGTTCACATCGTCCTCGTCCAGGTCCTCCCCATCCGCATCTTCGTCTTCATCTTCATCTTCGTCCTCGTCCGACTCGGGATCGATCACCGTTCGTGGATTCCTCGTCGCTCGGGCCGTGCGTGGGGCAGGTGCGGGCGTATCGTCACTCTCGCTCTGATCTGCGTACGGATTTGGAGGGATGCTGCCGCCAGATGTAGCTTGACGAAGCTTGCTCGGGGGCGCTTTCACGGTCAAGCGGAGGGAGCCCGCGCCATTGGCAGGTCTTGCAATGGACGCCGAAGGTCGGGAAGAGCCTGGGCTGGTTCGCGGATTAGTGGTTGGATATGGTTGTGAGGCATCTCGTGTTGCAGTGGCAGAGACGGTACGCGCGGAACGGCGAGCTGGAGGCATGTCTGTGATGTCGTTGCAATGGGGGAGGAATTGGCAGAAACAGGTTGTATCGCGGAGGAAGTACGAAGTCAGTAGCTGAGGTAGGCTCGGCGGAATGCTGACTTCGCGCTACCTTGCCCTCACTTCGTCCAACGACACCGTCGAGGTGGGATTGTCCGGCAAAGCTTCGTTCGGGGAAGAAGCTCCTCGCGCGTGCAAATGGAACGCATGGTGTACAGTGCGCGGACTAGTTCTAGACATGTGCAGGATCTCTCTCCGTGACGTGACTTACCCGCTGCCGCCACGCGCGCCGCCAATGATCTGCTGAGGCGGCTGATATGCTGGCAAGTTGGACGCACCAGAATCGGACGTGCTGATTGGCCTGCCCGAGGAGGATTTGAGGCGTTTGTTGCGTTCCGGGTGGTCCATCGTAAGGGAGTTTGTCGAGGCGGGTTGCTGTCTGCGTATGCTGGAGGTAGAAATGGACAGGATCAGAGGTTCTGGCTACCTTGGGACTGTCATATGATGGAGGAGGACGAGACGTGAGAGTACACCAAGATTCGGAGGATGGCCTGAGGCAGATATGAGATCGGCGTGGTTGATGCCGACCCCCGAGCCGAGGCCACTTGCTTTGACGTTCACAGTTGACTGCTCTGGCAGTGCTTCGTAGGTACCTTAGTGTTGTGCTGGTACTCATCCTGTGTCTTCAACATTCTCGTCATCTCCCTCCCTCGATTCCTAGACATGTCAGACAACCGCCCCAAACCATCCATACCGGCGTGGCAACGAGCTGCCCAGCCGAAATCTCCACCGCGAGATGATCCGGTCTACGCGCAGGCCGAAGCGGAGGCCAAACCGACGGATAACATTGAAACAATAGCACCGACACCGACCGAGGACGAGACTCCTGCTGATCCCGTCAGTGGAGATGCTGCACCGGAGATGGCGCCCTCGGAAACTACCTCGTCCACCACAGCAACACGAGCAAGCGACTCAAAGCCAGCCACGTTCGAGGCCGACGACTTTGCGAGATTCAGCCAGCAACAACAGCAACCCCCAGCACAACCACCGCCTGCCGTACAACAACGATCAGCACCTCCTCCGATCATCACATATCCCGAATTCCTTGTGGAAGCACACAAACCTCCACCACTCATTACTCCATCAAGAGTCATCAATGCCATCTACCTTGCTGGTGGTCTCTCAGCGATCCTCTACGGTGCAAGCAAATGGCTCATCACACCTATGGTAGACAGTCTTTGCGAGTCAAGGCATGAGTTTCTCAATCACAGCCAGACCAAAGTCGACGAACTCAACGAGCGACTATCCAAGATCGTGAGCAAACTTCCCGAAGCGAAGAAACAGAGCAACGCAGAAGGGGAGATTGACGACACCGAGAGCGACGCCAGCGATCCTACCGAGCTATACCACCGCGACATGGGCACGCAAACCGAATCGCCTCAGCCATCCCGGTCCACCTCCGTGCCTGAGGTGAAAAAGACGGCCGTAGATCACGAAACTACTGCAATGTCAATCATGCAGTCACACTTTGCGGAGATGTTGGAAGGATCCGACAGCGTTGGAGAGTCGGCAAAAGATCGGTTGGACAGTGTCAATAAGCTAAGGCACTATTTGGACGGCCTGATCTACAACACCGCAAGTATGCCCGTGTGGCAGGCCGCGGAAGATGGTATGACTATGAGGCCTGCAAATGGTGCACCCAAGAACGACGGAGTTGAGGACTTGAAGAAGGAAATCAGGGGGGTCAAGGGCGTGCTGTTGAGTGCCAAGCGGTTTCCCGCAAGACCAGTTGCTGCCGGTGGTGCGTAGATCGTCGCGCAACAAAGGTGCAGGCGCAAGAACTCCTGGAGCCTTTGGCCAGCCGATGGCAATTCTCTTGCGGCATGGACTGCCGAGATCCCGAGAGAAATTGAATCCGATCTTTGTGAGCGCGCGTTCGGGTACCACGAGCGACAGTCAAGCTTTGTTAGGACTGTGTGCCGATTCAGCGAAGCTGACTCCAAGCAGGATTCAGATTTATCCGCTGGAAAGTGCTCGCATCGTTGAGTCGCCCGAGGACAGCTGGAGTCCACGGCAAGCAGGTACGCCGCCACGGATACAATGCGAGCTATCCTGGTGACACATAATGTTCCGATCGCCGGTCCTGAGATGTGTCAGCGACTGGAGCACGGGCGATTCTCAACGTGGTCTTACTGGTACTCTGAGCTTAGTCAAGATGTCTACATTGAGCAACAAAAGCGAGTTGTCAGAGGCGTTTGTGCCGCTGGAATGTGCGGCCACAGCGGCGAGTGAAAGCGACAGCGGATCTCCATGACACTCCTCAGACTGTACCCAGGTGTCGAACTCCGGTGGCTCAGAGTATGCAGTCTGTGCTAGAGAAGAGAACAAAGGAACCAAAGCTAGGAAAGGGAATCAAAGCAGCAACAACTCTCGCTTTCCGGCCCAGACTGTACAACCTAGGCCAACCGAGTTCGAGCTGCATCGTCCGATTTGAGTGGAGCCGCGGAGGAGGGATGTCTTCGGCAGCGACTAGCAAGTATGATTAATCGGACTTCGCAACTTATTACGAGGAAGCAGAAGATGAGCAGATACGTTACCACAGATTCACAAGGTACTCGGCAACTCGAGCAATCGAGGAGGTAGCTTTAATCCCATACTGCAATTCTGGCGAATCTTCGTGCACCACTTCCATTTGGACTGGTGTGAACTCTCGTGGAGCTCTTAAAGTTGCTGCAAGCGTGGCACCACCGCCTCGGCCTACGCGAGTCTTTCACCACGTGGCCAGCACAAGTACATATCATGCGATGCACAGTGGCGAGACCGTTCAACGAAGGGAGGTCGGTGGGTGTGCAGTACCCGCACGACATGATGCGGGAACTCTACGAGCATGCCTTGTCAAAGTGCCCATCGTCCAGAAGGCATCCTGCTCAACAATTCCGCTCCAATCCGATCATCTTCTCACGATGACCGTTCTCGTCGTGCCATACTTTTGGGTCCAGACTCGGATACATTCGAAGCAACCGTCGCTTACAGATCGGGAAACACACCACCCGTCCGGACGGGCAAGTTCTCACGAAAAGACCCGCAGGGCTAGAAGCTTGTTCTGCTCCTTATCCAGCCGCAGGGTCAGACCACGCTTTTTCATCGTGCATCGTGCAGTAGCGTCAACGTCGGGCATTCTAGATTTCTAGATTTCGCAACCAAGCTGCAAGCCACCTTCGGGCGCTCCGAGTTGTTAAGTCTGGCTCTTTGAGTTTGGGATATATTCGCGATGGCCTGATGTCGGCCGCTCCGACATACTTTTGAGACCGGAAGGCAGGGATGGAGTGGACGACGAGTCGAGGCTATGCGCCGGGAGGGTAGTGAAAGATACCTCCATGGCTCCGCTCAAATTGCACCACGCAACTTGGACTTCAGTAGCTCGGTCGGTATGGTGTGAGCTCGAGGGACCAGAGTTTCGTCCTTGCTTTCGTTCCTCTCGAGAA
The DNA here is from genome assembly GCF_000219625.1 of Zymoseptoria tritici IPO323. Taxonomy (NCBI): domain Eukaryota; kingdom Fungi; phylum Ascomycota; class Dothideomycetes; order Mycosphaerellales; family Mycosphaerellaceae; genus Zymoseptoria; species Zymoseptoria tritici. The sequence goes on along the minus strand of NC_018212.1, from coordinate 1,582,873 downwards.
AACACATCCTCCTCGAACTACGTTTCATGCCCTCTCGATACGAGAAACCCGGCCCTTGTGAATGCATTGCATGTCTCACCTGTCCCGTAAGTCTGTCTGGGGTCTGGCCCCATCACGGTACAAATGTCTAGTCTCAGAAGCACAGACCCTCTTGGCGAGCACTAACCTCTTCGAGCGCCTCGCCTACAGTAGGGCCAGCTGCTTGCAGCTAATAGGCCCGTTAAGCGAGGTGGTCTGAGCGCCTGAGACTAACAAATGTCGAGGCAGGTACTGCTCGCTCGAGCGTCCTTAAGTCATCCCGCACGAAGCCACATCTTAATTGCTAAGCAACGCTCGAAACGATCCTACCTGGCCCTACGAAACATCACTCCTACAGACATCGCTAGCATGAAGAATTTAACCATCCTGATCGCGGCCATCTCTGCAGCCACCGTCTCGGTCGCCGCTGTGCGCTGTCCTTCTGGCAACAAATTCGACTGGGCTCCGATATCCTGCCGCAACGTTAATTATGGAGATTTCGGCGACGGCGGCGCATGCGAAAATGCACAATATGACTGGGAGATTGACTATGAGCCTGTTTGCATTGCCGATATCTACTTGAGTGTATGATCACCGTTGACGTACGATGTTAATCTTTTGCTTATCACTCTTCTAGCGATGGAAGGGCATATGTTGCCTTCCGTGGAAAGGCGGCGAAGAGGTCCATAAGTATTACGTGTACAATTGCCTTGCCTTGGGAGGGGATCCTCATGATGAAAGTCCCAACGTCTGGCCTTGTTGAGTCTTCCCGGGTCGCATGTTCTCTGACGCAGACTGCACAGTCTAAGCCCATGGAGTCAGACACATGCGAAGCAGTTTGAACGGGATCATGAAGGTAGCGTGCCGTGAATGATGGGACTGCGACAGGAATCACAAATTGTCACTACAAAGTGCAAACATACATTTCTCTGTAGGTAGGATATCATGAACATGTGTAGCGAACCAGCACCAGAGGAACCACGAAATCTGTCCAATGGTACCTTGCACAAATGAAAATCGTCCCGTATCGTCGTCCTTCTTTTCCTACGCCGTTTCACTGACCCAGCTCAATTGATCAAGAGCTCTGCTCCTCCTCCTACCCCTGACATCCGTCTCCTCGATATCCGCCGCCTGGCAGGGGTCTTCCGGATAGAACGAACTCGCCGAGCTCACCTCGCTCCTGATCGAGGCCGGCGACTCTGCGCGCCGCACTCTTCCGGAAGTCAAGGGTAAAGGAATGTCGGCCGCGCGGATAGACTCCTCGATGCCTGATGGGAAGGGGACCTCCGCTGCGAGAAGGCACTCTTCGATGTCTTGCATGCCCTTTCCTTTCTCTTGGCGCTGAGTGGAATTGATCGTGCTGGATCTTGTGGGAATATGAGGTTTCGTCGAATTGTGCACTGATGGATGATCCTGAAACCCGAAATCGAAGGTATCGATGCCGGCCTTGCGAATCGCAATATCGTCATGGCGGAATGAGATTTCAGTGCCGGGCGATTCGGGGCATGCAGAGTCGGAAGAGTAAGATGTTGCGGTGGAAGAGCGATTACCGTCGCGGTCGCTCCAAGAAGACGATGAGTACGTCGTTGAAGGGCTGTCGTCGGAGATGTAAGACGTGGCATTCGGTGGGATGGTGGTGTCGAGGCCTATGGGGGTCGTGAGTCCTGCGCCGTTACCGTAACCCTGAACAATTATTTCCTGGAACGAAGTCGAGCGCTGGTGAGCTTTGATGCTGCGTTGGACCAAGCTCCCCGTTCGATTCAAACTCGTTACTCTGGAGCGGAGAGACGTAGAGCGAGACACTGGACGTGTGAGCACATCTCCCATGGATATTCTTCCCGCCGAGTATCCATGGCAGAAGAAATCACTGGCAGCCTGAGTGTCGCACTCTGGACTAATCACTTCAGGCGTCTCGACCAACGGATTAAGTGCAACGAATCGACGTAGAGCTGCCTCTTGCAATCGGACTGCTGCACTCTCCTTCGTTGCCCAGGCAGGACATCCTTTCGTAGAAACGCATAGCGGGTAGGACGGAGTCTGGGTATTCCGCACCTCTTTTGGCGCATTCGTCATGCTGACCAGCGTCTGCAACACACCATACACGAGAAGCCATCGCACTTTACGAGCCTCCGCGGGTGCGACTTTCTCTTCCAGACTCCGGCGTTCGAACTTCATGTACGCCTTAACCAGAGAGTTGGCCATGACTCGGCAGTTGTCCGAGTTGGTAGCCCGTTCGAGAAATTCTTGGTCGAGAGGGGTTCGAGATCTTCGCATGTGGCGCAGACTCATACGAGCAGTGCGTGTGTTGTTGCCCGGCAATAGCGGAAGAGTATACGGCAGAGGCTGGTACGACTTGCTCCCGTCGAAGGCCTGGATGTTCTGCGATACGCACAGGCCTCCACTTATGCCACGACCGCTCGCCAAATCGGTGGATGACTTCGTGTCGGCGAGGTATTTGTAGAGACTTCGGAAGTCATCATACATGCGAGTCCAGAGGCGTTTGTCCCATGGCTCGGATGGACCACGGGGAAAGTAGCCGACCTCATTCACCTGGTAGGTGTGAAGCATACTTCGGAAGCGGTCGAGGTGATCGCGGAGGGGTTTCGTGAGGCCGACGTTTTGTGGTCCTAGCTCTTTCTCCAAGAAGGTACCGAGGGATCGTGTTGACTCGGCCACGTGCTGGTGCATCTCGCGAGACGCTTTCGCAATCAATTCTCGGGTCGTACTGCTGAGTCTTGATCCTTGCTCGGGGTCAAACTGGCCTTCCATGCCAACGCAGTGAACGAAAGCATCGACCCAAACGTTTTGGACCCGGGCCAATTCAGACCAATACAAAGCAGCGGATGCATATTCGAGATTGCCAGCCAGGTCAAGATAGCCTTGTTCTAGACAGTATTCCTGAAAAATCTCCGAAGCGTTGCAATGAGGCTGCCATACTTCAATTCTCTTCCACAAATGTGCGAGCGAGACGCCAAAGTCCTCTCCAACGATCGGTTTGCGAAGGAGGTAGGCGAAGTAGTTGCGTGTTCCGACGTGGTACGAGAATGCTTCTGCTCGGGTGAGTTCAATTGGTGCGGAGAGATAGAGTTCGGAACAACGAGCTGACGAGTCGTCTGATACCGAGGCGCCATAACCGCTGTCAGAACCATTGTCGTCGCTGCTGATCGAAGCTGCGGTCTTGGTAGGCCTGTGGAGACACTGCTTCAGCAGATGCGGACTGTTCGTCTGCTCCAGCAGCTCGAGAGGGATCTTGAAGCTAGCGCCACGGCGTGAGGTTGCAGGTGCGTAGAGATGGACCATACAGTCGCCGGAGTCCACCCAAAGCTCGGAATCCTGAGAGTGTCATTAGCCACTTTGCCTGCCGCCCTCAGAAGTCTGTTGCGTACCCTTCGCAGTCCGTCCCAAGCTCGAGTTGTTCGTTGTGTACCATCAAAGAGTTTCACCGTCCGGGCGGGACCGCGAAAAGGCAGCGCTGGAACACTAAACGGTCTCGATGAGCGAGAACTGGTGGGTCGTGAGGGATTCATCGTGCTGGATGCGGGCCGAGTTCGCGGGTGTAATCGAAGGTTGGTTTGGTGGAATTGCAGGACCCCAAGTCGTTACCTGTTCTCAATGTGTTGGACGTTGACAGTAGACCTTGGTCGAGCGCATGCTGTGCTCCTCGGCGGAATTGATCATGCACGAGCTCCCCACATCCGAGAGCGGGTGACCAAGGTATATGTCTGTCGTTGGCGACTCGGCACGAGACGAGCACGAACAATGATGAGAGAGTGATGCAACAGGAAGGAGATCTGTCGGTGAGCGTGAGAGCAAGGGTTGAGTGGGTGTAAGAACAATGCTGAAGCGGACCTACCGGGGGCACCGAGAGAGTATATGGCGAAGACTTGCCACGCCCACGCTCGCGTGTACAGTACAGCTCTCAAGGCTCTCGCAGAAACGCCATAGCATGCAGCTACGATGTGCGGTGCGTTAGTGCGAGAGCGTGGACGTGGGTGGGACGAACCGCATCCAGATCAGCACCCCCAAAACTCTATCCGCGCTGCGACGCCATGCCCCATACAGCGGAGGTTGTCCTCGATATCGCACTACACGCTGCTTTTTGCTGTATGGAACCGCCGGGTCGAATGAGATGGAGGTGGTGCTTCGTCTTGGCTCTCGAGGACCGGACGCGGCCCTATGGTGATGTCTCAGACGCAGTCGCTTTTCGGCCCCTCGCCCAGGCCCTCGATGGCGCAAAAATCTCACACAATCCAGGATATCTGGGATGGGTGAGGTCTCAGCATGACAAAATCCACGCCAATCCGATGGTATCGCACAGCCATGTCGCACGCTGCATTGCGATATGTGCAGCAGACTCGCTCCGGATGATCACGATGCCCGGCGAAGGCGCAGATTGGACTGTGGGCAGAGATGAAAGGTGAGGGGATCTTCGGAATCGTCATGCTCCGACCATCACTGCCACATTCGGGCATCTCACCTGCGATGACCCTTCCACGCAGTCGTCGTTGATGCCGGGCGATATTGAGTTCCACGCCGATACAACTGTCAACGGTGGCATAATGCATTCGGGCATCGCATCGGCTCTCATCACGCCATGCCCCTCTCACAGAATCGCAAGGCCGCAACGTCCGGAGCGGCCGAAGAGGCGTTCTGGTGAACTTGGAGAAAAGACCGGCCGCGGCGGTTCTGGATCCTGGAACGCACCGCGACGCGGAAACAACCCACAGACACACGCTTCGACCTTGCCCTGTGAGAGCATGTCGGATTACTCCCGTCTGTCAAGCGTCTGTTTCCTTTTCTCAGAGTACTAGGTAAACCCTCAACCCGAGCACCTGGTATACGACGTCTGCCTCTCGTCACCTCTACCGTGCCCTGGAGCAAAGGGGACATCATCTGGTGATTCTGGTCTCACTTCTTCCCCGCCAAATTCTGCTCAGATGCAGGGCATTTTGGGGGCGGATTGGTAGAAGATTGGGTCCTGCGCGAGACGATTGCGCAAATCTCGACCAAGCAGTCCAATTTTCACGTCGCGTGGCTACGGCCAGCTCGGCTCAGATTTGCTCGATCAGGCGAGCCTTTTGCGATCATGCCACCCCGCTGTGTCAATGTGCCAACGTGTTTCGCTGCTGAGTTTCAAGGCAAGCGTACTCTTCATTTATTACAGCCGACGAGTTGTGATACTTCCCAGTGATCGTGCCATGCATTTCCTGTTAGCAATAGTAACTCACAACGAGAAGATGGAATATGACCTTCGCTGAGGTCATCACCAAAATGCCGTCGACATGATGCTGCGATCAGCACGCTGCACTGTGCACAATCTTCGGGCCAGATCTGCCCTGCGTCGAAATCTGCTGCTGCTGTTGCCCTTTCAACCAAGTACTCTTGAGCCGCAGAGATGCTTGTCGTCACCCTCATCCCTCATCAGCCTTTGCCCTCGACTCGAGAAAAGCTACCTCCGTCCTTCCGCTCAAACTGCAACACTCCAAACCAACCCAATTAAGCCTACCTCGTGCGGTGCAGGCCAGGCCACACGGTAGCTTAGAGACACATTGCTAACAAGACCATAAGAACAACGATCGTGTTGCACACATCCCCAAATTTCCGCACCACTTTCACCGTACAGGTATCGCACGGTTGGCGTGGATGGTGCAGTTTGAGCGGAAGCACGGAGATATCGGTCTGTACACACTACGAATTACTGTGTCATGCAAGTTGACATCGTCGACGTGGTAAAAGTTCACGCATGGAGAGCAGCAAGGTCATCGTGGCGTTGCTCATCGACGACGCGTCCAGTTGAAGATCAGAGCTTCGCGGGATTTCTAGAATCCATGGGTACACTGTCCAGCCCTTCTTCGTTTCTGGAAGTCTCACCATTCTCATGCAAATTGTTCAGTCCTTTCCGTATCCGAACGAGTGCCGGCGAGCAGGACCAAACTCCGAACAGCCCCGTCTTGCATTGCTTGGCCTGAATCAGACATCATCAAGGTTCGCCGATCATCTTACCATCCCACATTTCTGCATCATCACCAATCATTGCGGTTTCCACGTTGGGTGGCCGCACTGAACAGCATGTGTAGACCCTACTTCACAGCTCGATCTACGAGGTTGTTTCAGGCGCGTTGTGAGACAACGCGACGTGTGTAAAATGAAGGCCTGGGCCGACGCCAGAACTTGAAGATCCCAACGTGCATCGCATTCAGACAAAATGGCTCGGTCTCCATGAGCACAATGGTGACTCCCGCGCAGAGCAGCATCGCTGCAGAGATCAACTCGACGGGTATGATCGGGTCCTCAGCAGTGCCGCCATTGCCAGTTAGCACGGACATCGTGCTCCTCTGGCATGGGGTACCCGGGGGTCATCTTTCACATGGTGCATAGCTCGCTTCAGCCGCACGAGCGCATCCTGGTACTTGATGTTCACGATGAAGACCTCGCCTGAGTACGACGCCGAGCTCCGTGATCCTTTATGGCTTGAACGCCGTTCATGACGACCTCAATCGTGTCTTTGCCCTGCCACTCGGCCTGATCGTGGTAGTTGCTATTGCACCCGGGTATGGCCGAGTGATCCCTCCTCAGAGGTCGGGAAGTCCTTTGGTCGACCAGGTCTGAACATACAAGGGCTTGAGGTCGCTCATCATCTCCCTTCGTCCGCGGCCCGAGCTGGCATCGCTCGCGTTGTGCTTGAGATTCGAAGCCATATCGCGGCTGTGTCTGTAAGCTCTGTCGGGCTAAAAGAAGTTTGTTTGACGGAAAGCGCCTAAACTGTGGTCGCAGCTTCTTGGACTTAGCCGTCTGCACTTCTACCTGAACTGATCTTCAGCTGATGAGGGGTGAGATGAATTGAAGTGATCTCGTAAGTGAGCTTGAACCGATGGTCCAGATGGAGCAGCTTGGCAACGACATAGCTTTGAGAAGCGAGCATGGCGTAGGCGAATTGCACTTGGGTGCGGCACGGTGTGGTGGTTGGTTCATCTCGATACGATGCGCAATGATTCCTCCTACATCAACAACCTCCACACACCGAGAATGATGGCCGCCGTACCCGTACACACGCCCATCAACCATTGCAGCGTCGAGAATTTGACCGCCTCCAACCTCTCCCTCAACGCCGCACTCTCCTGCTCGATTCTCGTCTCTGTCTCCTTGATCTTTAAATCCTGACTATTCGCCTCTTCCCGGATCCTGCCTTTTTCCAGATTGAGATCGAGCCTCACGCTCGCCTGCGTGCGCTGCACCTCATCTCTCAGCCGATTGTTTAGCTTGGCCAGATCGTTGGTCAACCTCTCGTGACTCGCCCGCGTGAGCGCCGACTCGGACGAGTCCGCCGTCAGCAATTCTGATCGAAGTTTCGCAAAGTCGACTTTTTGTGTGTAGGTCGCCTTTTCTTGGTCTTCCCGCAGGACCATGGTGCGGGTGAGGTTTTGGATGGACTCTTCGATGACGGAGTCGAGTACGCGCATAATGGATTCGGACTGCGCTTTGGAGAAACCGGAGGCCTCGAGGGACCGCACGAATTTGAGGGTGTCGAAGTGGTGGTCTTTCTTGAGTGGGGCTGTGGTGGAAAAGGCGCGGGCGGCGGCGTGCCGAATTGAGGACGGTGATGCGCGACGAGATGCCCATGCGTTCCGGGCGAAGGCTGCGGTCGCGGTGGAGCGAGGGGGGAGTTGTTGCTGCTGTGGGGAGGTGTGGTGTCGAGCGAAGGAGGTGGTCGCAGGGCGAATAGAGCTCGCTGTCCACGAAAGACGAGGGACCAGACTGCGAGAGACGATCTCCATCGAGGAGGACATGATCGGCGTCGTTCCCATGTTATGAGCTGTTGTCGTGATTGTGATAGGAATGCTGATGTCGCGGTCGTGTGTAAGGTCGAAGTCGATTATTCTAGAGCTACGCCGCGTGAAAGTTCAAGTCGTCCTCGGACCAGGGTGATGCCTGTCGCCGGCGAATCAGACTGACACTTCTCTTATCTCTCCCCTCCTGCATGCAACACCTGGCCCTTCAGTCATTCACTTCACTTGAGATGCCTTCCTCTTTGAGAAATGTCCATTCGCACGTGAAAGTGTTGTTTTGACGATGTTCAAGAATCGGGATGCGGTTCCAACCTTGTCGGTGGAGTTTTTCGATGAGAGGACGAATTACGTACAGCGCTAGTTCTACCAGACGGCCGATAGAACCATCGCTTGGCGCCACTGACCTCCAGCACCAAGACACCGACCAGCAATGGCTCAGCACTTGGCATGGAGAGATCTGGCATGTCGTTCGACAATCCCTTGCGGCGGTTGTGATGTGTCTCTGATGCTCTGGAAGGGGCAAGATAAGTCAAGGTTCGACATTCGCAAATGAGTTGAACCGTTCTCGCCGTCCACAGTCCCTACATCCACAAGCTCCATTCCTCTCGTCAAAACTCCGGCCGCATCATCCCCACCTGCAAACTTCCGTTTGCGCCATCTCTTCCACCAGCGCAACCGCATCATCTTCAATTCACACGTTCCAATCATGACCGAGACCGGCCCACCACCGGTTGTCATCAGAGAGGCACGACCGGCCGTTGTCGCCACACGATCCCACGGCCGCGGCGGCGCAGGCAACATCAACAGCAAGCCCGCCGAGAATGTGAAAGCAACCGACCTCGCAACGCCCACGATCAAATCGCAGACCTTCACGACCGGCCGCGGCGGCGCGGGAAACATGACGAAGAAGAAGGATGACGACGCTGCGCGTGCGGCACAGGATGTCGACACGCCGGCGCATCACAGCAAGGAGATGAAGGGCACTTTTCACTGGGGGCGCGGAGGTCAGGGAAACATGACGACGTTAAAGGGCGAGAATGGGTCCGCGAATGGGAACGTAACTGCGAATGGCAATGGCGAGAAGACGATTCGAAAGACTTCGGCGGGTGAGGCTGAGAGGAGGGGATCGATGAAGGCTGCATTGGGCAGGGGAAAAGAGATGTTGGGATTTGGCAAGAAGGAAAAGGCCATGGCTGTGGATGCGAAGAACGAGGACGCGATGGAGGACTGAGGGGACGGAATGTGCGGAAGGACTTCTGAGCAGACGACACAATACCCACTCAGTGGTGGAAACGACAGATTCAGATGCTGGTGAGCGCTTGCGGACAAGGGCGGCAACAAATAGAGTGCAATGAGCAATCAAATATGGCTTTTCAATGACCATGGACTGCAATGAGCGGCTGGTTCTCGTTGTGATACGCTTTGCCAGCCTGTAGCGAGAATGAAGTGGCAGCCATCAAGGATATGCGCCTACGTCGAGCATCGGAATGGAAGCCACAACGTGCTGGGCAGCACTCAGAGTATTAGCTGATCAAGATGCATGGGATCTGGATGGCGACGACAATTTTGGGGGGCGCTTGTGCCGCTGCTTTTAGGTGCTTGTAGCCGATGGACTCTGTTTAATAGCAAGAGGTTCGCATAGTCCGAAACCAGATGCTGGAGAGTGACGGAACGGCATCACATGATGCGACGTACTTATGGCAGCGGCCATACCAATGATTCCGCTTGGTGCCGGCGTTGAGACAATTGCCGGTGCAACGAAACCCGAAGTTGGTACATAAGTCGTTGGTCTGTACATGTTTCGCACATTCGTAGGCGTGGATGAGAGGTCCTCCTTGAGTTTCGTAGCTGGCCTCAGGGACGGCGGCGGACGCGGCCAGTACTGTAGCGGGCAGGAGAAAGGCGAGAGTGAGCAGCCTCAGCTTGGAAATTGAAGAATGTCGTGTACTAGACCCCTTCGAAGTCACGAGTCGCTGGAGATGGCGAAGATCGAAGAAAGCACTCGCCTTCCAGCGCGAGATCTGTTGCAACGCGCAGCGCCTCGTGTACGACGGCAAATCCACGGTAGGGCGAGAATGAACAAGGAATCCTGAAGAGCAGCGCGAACGAATGGTGTACCAGTCGGTGTAACCCTGACGGGCAGAGCGGGACTATGATTCTGAGTGAGAGGCTGTCTGACGTCTGGTACAGCAATCTAGATCTACAACCTGTATTGACATGGCCATCCCGACAGCCAAAAATGAAAAGAAGCTCTACTCCGATTTCTTGCTCCTCCTAGCCTGCTCTTGGTTGCCCTCGGTCGTCTCCATAAAGAAAGCCCTCTCCATGCCTTTCAGCACCTCATCAATAAGGATGATCGGCGCGCTCCATGCCAGCACAATCTTCCACTCGTCCCATCCAAGCGGCACGATACCGAAGATGCCCTGCAAGATTGGGGTGTATAGAAGAGCAAAGTGAAGAGCCATACTGAGAGTGATGGCATAAACCAGGATCATATTGCGCCAAAGTGGGAGGGTTAGCAGAGATTCCGAGGACGACAATGCGTTCATAGCGTTGAGCATTTCAATCACGACCAGAATGGAGAGCGAGATGGTTGAAGCTGTGCGAGCAGAATTGTCCGAGAAAATGCTGCAGCCGCCGGAGATGAGTGGGAATGATGTAGAGCAGCGGTGGAAGTGGCTCTGTTGAGGACGTTAGCAATTGAGTCTGTCGTTGAAATGTTTTTGCACTTACCAGTTGGTAAAAAGTGATCTGAGGGCCGTGCTCATAGAACATAAACCACCATGCGTACCCTCCAACAGTTGCCAGACCGACGTAAGTGCCGATGACCATGTAACGAAAGAACAACCACCCGCTAATCAGTGGCTCGTCACGGCGGCGGGGTGGGCGCTTCATGATGTCGTTATCCTTGGGGTTGAAAGACAAAGCCGTGGCGGGAAGACCATCGGTAACCAGGTTCACCCACAGAAGCTGGACCGGAATCAGAGCCTCAGGCATGCCGAGCGCCGCAGTGAGGAAGATGGAGACGACCTCTCCAATGTTCGAAGAGATGAGATAGCGGATAAATTGCTGGGTGTTGTTGTAGATGGAGCGACCTTCCTCGACGGCGACCTCAATGGTGGCGAAGTTGTCATCGGCAAGGACCATGTCGGCGGCGAGCTTTGCAACATCGGTACCGGTTCCCATGGCCACACCGATGTCACTCTTCTTCAATGCCGGAGCATCGTTGACGCCATCACCTGTCATGGCGACGACTTCACCAGCAGACTGTAGAAGGTCGACAAGTTTAGACTTGTGGGAAGGCTCGGTGCGAGAGAAGAGAGAAGCCCGTTTCGCAGCCTGGAGCTTCTCACTTTCGCTGAGGTTATCAAACTCCCGTCCGGTGTAGCTCTTGCCTGTGAGATCCTCGTTCTGGCCAAAGACCCCAATCTGACGGCAGATGGTCTCGGCAGTGTTCTGGTTGTCGCCAGTAATGACAACAACGCGAATGCCGGCAGAACGGCACTTCTTGATAGCACCGGCGACCTCAGGGCGAGGTGGATCCAGCATGCCAACCAGACCGAGGAGGGTCATGTTCTGTTCGAGCTGGAGATAGTCTTTAGAAGTCTTGGCGTTCTGAACATCTCCAGTGACATTGCTGATGCTGGCGAGAGCAATGACACGAAGTCCTTTCTTCGCAAGGTCAGTGATCTCTTTTTGCACGGCCGACGCGAGTTTATCCGAGAGCTTAGCCTGCTTGCCATCGCTGCCGACCAGGCAGTGGCTGCATCGCTCGAGGATCGATTCCGGGGCACCTTTGACAAGTAGTCGTTGGGTGTTGCCGCCGTTCACAAGCACGGACATGCTCTTCCGATCGCGGGAGAACTCATAGGTCCTCAACTTGTTTGCCTTGCTGTGATAGTACCTGCTGGCCAGATCGCGTTTCTCCTGGGGACGGGCCTTGGCCTTTTGAGAATTGTAAGACTGGTCGGGCGTGCCGATCTTTTCCGCGAGGACCTTCAATGCACCCTCGGTCGGCTCGCCGATGCTGGTAAAGAGATTTGTCTCGCTGTCGTAGGACAATTCGGCATCGCAGCAAATCGCAGCGACTTCCATCATTTGCGCAATTGTCTTTGAGGTCGCAGCGGCCCACTCGATGACTTTGCCATTTCTGGACACTGCGCCATCCGGCGAGAAGCTGGTGCCTTCGACCTGCATCTCTTCCAGTCCTGACTGAGCTTCGTTGATGTATGCAATACTGTTCACACTCATCTGGTTGGTGGTGAGAGTACCAGTTTTGTCGGAGCAGATGACACTGCAGCTGCCGAGAGTCTCCACGGAGGGCAGACTGCGCACGATGGCGTTCTTCTTAGCCATGGTGCGAGTTCCCAGTGCGAGACAGGTCGTAATGACAACAGCAAGACCTTCTGGGATGGCAGCCACTCCGAGAGAGACCGCGATCTTGAGGTAGTAGATGGCGCCCTTGGTCCAAGAACCGCCAAAAGAAGGATCGTTGAAATGCTGAATATTGATCAACCAGACCAAGATGCAGATTCCAGAGATGACTTTAGCGAGGACATCGCCAAATTCGTTCAGCTTCTCCTTGAGTGGTGTTGGCTGCGAAATCTGCGAGGTGATGCTCTCGTGAATGTCACCGATAGCGGTGTTCGTTCCGGTCAATACGACAATCGCATGGGCATGACCAGTAACGACAGTCGTTCCGGAGAAGAGCATGTTGACCTGATCCTGCTTGACAGCCTGGGTGTCCTTCACAGCATAGGTCTCTTTTATCACGCTTTCGCTTTCTCCCGTCAAAATGCTTTGATCCACGCGAAAGCTGTTGCTGTTGATGCTCAACAGCCTGCAGTCGGCTGGTACCTGGTTTCCCACCGCCACATCGACCACATCGCCGGGTACCAAATCTTCCGCCTTGACCGACTTGATCTTTCCATCGCGAATGACCTTGGCTGTGTTGGCGCTATACTCTTGCAAAGCCGCAATGGCCTTCTCCGCCGAGCTTTCTTGGCTCACACCTACGACGGCGTTGAGGATGAGGATCGTGAGGATGACTGCGGGATCGACGAATGCGGTCCAGCCTTCCTCGTCTTCGAAAAGCGCGAGGACGAATGAGATGGCGGCGGAACCGAGGAGGATCAGTACGAGTTGATCTTTGAATTGTTCCAGGACGAGCTCCCAAAGTGGCGTTGGAGGATCTTCTGGGATGGCTGGGACGTGTTAATTGAATCAATCAAGAGGTTTGTGTGGTTTGGCGTACCATTCTTGCCGTGCTTTTGCCTCGATGCCTCCACGGCGCTCTCGGAGAGGCCGCTCTGCTCAGTGACTTGGAAGTGCTTGAGCACCTCGGCGGTAGATCGCGAGTATGCGTCGTCCATGGTGTATTGTGGTATTGTAGAGGGATGGTTCGATCTCCAGGCCGTTTCGGTAACGTCTGCCTCTCCTTCTTCGGTGGACCGCTTTACTCTCTTCCTATCATGGTCTGCAGATGCAATGTCGAAGAATCAATTCCACGGGGAAGATACGGCGATTTGTATGGCTTTGATGGAATGTTCGAGGTTGTGGGGCGTATGCAGTCGCGGAAAGGTACTTTGATTATTATTTCTCGAAGAGGACAGATTGACAGAATTCAGCGCCTCCAATGAGCCCCCACATATCCATTCATATGACGTAGAATTACTAGTACCTGCATTATTGTCGGCCAAGCACCCGACAGCAAAACGGAAACTTTTGGCATATGGCTTCGAAGCGACCCTCCAACTTTGGACGCACGATTCTTAATGCAACAACGATAGAAATATACCTTCACTTACACTATATAAGAGCCCGTATTTTGGAGTTTGTACACGGCTATCTAAGTACCACTTTTCCAACTGTAAAGAGCGCAGTATTCCAGGTGAAAGCTCGAAAGCCGACTTTTGACAAATTGCTGTTTTGCTTTCGGATGGAGGGTCGGCCTACCTTACTTTCACACTCACTCATGCAACACAACAATTTCCTGGAGAGAGTAGACGGTAAAAGGGATCCTCCCGTCATCCGGCCTTTGCACCCACGTACCTCCATAGCTCCGCTCAAACCGCACTACGCAACTCGGACTCCAGTGGCTTGGTAGGTATAGTGTAAGCTCGAAGGACGAAAGTATTGTCGTTGCTCTCATTCCTCTTATAGACACATCCTTCTCGAATCATACTGCCCTTCTCTGGCACAGACTGCACAGTCCAAGCCTATGGAGTCAGACACATGTGGTGCAATTTGAGCGGGATCACGGAGGTATGAATCCCTTCCGATGGGCTGCATTCTACCTCGAAGTTTCTTGGCCAAGTCCGACGAGAACCGTGAGTCGTGAACACTGAAGGACTGGAAGGGTGAAGTCGCACAGAGAGTAAGGTATGTCTCCGAGAATTACCTCAGGCACCTTTCGATGTGGACTGAAAGTCGAAAGTCTCCCCGCGATTTCTCCAGACGCCTCGCCTCGCCTCGGTTCGGCTTCGGCAAGGACGACTGAGTGAGTCCATCGCCGAACGACGGGAGCTCTCCACTGCACTTTGTAGGAGGTACGAGCTTCGAGTCGACCGAACAGTGTCGACTGCAGATCAAGAAGGAGAGTACTCTATTTCATAGCACCGTATACCCTCCACACTCCCTCTTTGGCTTCATCCTTCTTTCTACGCTCCTCTCCCTCTCAGCTCTCCCATTCCACCCTGCTCTTCCTCCCACAGCACCCCCATCCATCATGCCTCGCCCATATCTCAAGACGCCGCTATGCGAGCTGCTCGGAATCGAGTACCCCGTCATTCTCGCCGGCATGGCACGCACATCCTCCGGCCCTCTTGCAGCAGCCGTATCCAACGCCGGCGGCCTCGGTGTGATCGGTGGACTCGGCTATACGCCCGATCAGCTCCGGACGATCATACACGAAATCAAAGAGAACCTGAAAGACAAGTCGCTCCCCTTCGGCGTCGATCTCGCTCTCCCTCAAGTCGGAGGCTCCGCGCGCAAGACCAACCATGACTACACCCACGGCCACCTCGACGAGCTCATCACCGTTACGATTGAAGAGAAGGCTAGTCTATTCGTCTCCGCCGTCGGGGTGCCGCCTCCACACGTCATCAAGAGACTGCACGAGGCGGGCATCCTCATCATGAACATGGTCGGACACCCCAAGCACGCACACAAGGCTCTCAAGGCTGGTGTGGACATTGTCTGTGCGCAGGGCGGTGAGGGCGGTGGACACACCGGCGACATTGCCACAAGCATTCTCATCCCCTCTGTCGTGGAGGTCGCAAGGCAGTACACCAGTCCCATGACGGGTAAGCCAGCAATGGTCGTCGCTGCAGGTGGAATCTACAATGGCAAGTCCCTCGCGGCATCGCTCTCGTACGGAGCTCAGGGAGCTTGGGTGGGAACGCGCTTTGTTGCATCCGAGGAGGCTGGCTGCAGCAAGCTACACAAGGAGGCCGTTGTGACTGCTCAATTCGAGGACACGCTTCGCACGTTGGTCGTGTCAGGACGTCCTCTCCGTGTGCGCATGAACGACTACATCAAGGGCTGGGAGGTAGATCGACCAGAGGAGGTCAAGAAGCTGTGCGAGAGTGGCGTTGTGCCGTTACAGCAGGACATGGACAACGAGGTGGATGTTGACATTCCTTTCTTGATGGGACAGGTCGCCGGTGCGATCAAGGCGATTCAGCCGGCGGGACAGATCTTGGAGGAGATGGTGACGGAGTGTGTTGATATTTTGAAGGAACAGCAGAGCTTCTTGAGCCAGTCGGTCAGCAGCAAGCTTTGAGTGTGATATGAGGAATATCAGTCCAGATTAGCGTGTCAACGAGTCCCTTCTTCAGTCGCTCCTACACCTCGATCCCGCGACGTATGTCTATACCCTTGCATATATGGCATCAAACTCCTCCTCGGCGACCTTGACCACATCTGTCCCGTAGATGATTTTCTGCACGTCTGCATCCGCCCACTTATCCGGGACCGGTCCATTGCCATCCTTGGAAGCCGCAAATTGCTTGTCTCTTTGCTCCTTTGCCGCTCCGTCTCCCAGATGCAAAGCCTTTCCACTCGCAGCCGCCAAGTTCACCAGCGTGTACGCTCGTTCTCTGCGAATCTCCTCGTACACCTTCAATGCCTTGTTAATAGCCTCGGGGCTGGTCTCTGGCAGTTTGGAAAGAACAGCAGCCAGCACTGCTCCATCTTCGATTGCTTGGGCTGCTCCCTGCGCTAGATGAGGCAGAGTCGGATGACATGCGTCTCCTACCAGCGCTGTCTGCTCGTGCACCCATGTCGGCAAGGGTTCATGGACTCGCAGTTTCCACTCACAGACCTCGCCATCCGGAACTAGATCTAGCATCCGTCGAACTTTCGGACAAAAGTCGTCGAAGACTTTGATCATCTCCGGCTTGCTACCTTTGGTCGTGTACGTCGCTGATGGGCCGACGGCGAAGTTGGTATCCGGTTGCACTGTGCTGACATTGTAGATCTGCTTGCCGGAGACGGGATAGGCAATGATATGGCGTTTCTCTCCTATCCAACGTGTAACGGCCTCCGTGTCGAGGAGCTCGAGGAGTTCGGGATCGTGTTGTACTTGCTCCCGCGTGAGCAGGATGCGGTATGCGGCTTGGCCAGTGTCGATGATTTTGGCGTCGATGTCGAGTAGACGTAACAATTGGTCCCGGACCACAGATTTGATGCCGTCAGCGGCTAGTAAAACGTCACATTTGAATTCGTAAGGCGCGCCGTTTCGAGGGACTGCGGTGAAGGCTGGACTCGGACCGTACGAGACAACATTTCTGATGGAAGTGGAGAAGTGAAAGGTGATGCTCTTCTCCCTTTTGCAGCCTTCGTACATGGATCCAGCGAGCGATGCACGATGTCCTACCATGTGTGGATAGTCGTATGTTGCTCGAATGTAGTTGAGGTCTACTTTGCCCAGCTCGTCATCGGTCGATCCTTCTGGCGGGTTGTCAGCGGTAATTGAGCGAAGCCAAAGATCGAGACGCTTACGTCGAATGGTTGTGCCTTTCAGATCAACTGCATCCTTCTCAATGTCTGCCCAGACACCCAATCTATCGAGAATCCTTGCCATGTTCGGTGCTAATTGAATGCCTGCTCCAACGAAACCTAGATTCGATGCTGATTCATAGACGTGAATCTCTTTGAATCCACGACTTGCCATGGCGAGAGCCGTTGCGAGGCCCCCCATGCCAGCACCCGCAATGCACACACGCAAATCCAGGACATCTTTGACCTCTTTGACCGCCATCTTGAAGTTGAGATATGGTAGTTCCAGAGAGCTCGGGATGTCAAGAGAGTTGTAAAGTGACTCTTCGCTGTTGATCAGAGACAGCGAGCATCCGCCCTGGGAGGGATGAGATGCAGCGTGGAGTAGGTAATTGGCAATGAGTCCATCCGGATGAGGTCGAATTCGTACACGGCAGTGAAAGTCGGCTCCTGGTCTTCAGTCCTGAGCTCTCCAAAGGGCAAGTCGTTACCAATGTCCGTCCTCAGAGCGGGACATCGAAGGTCAAAGGACGCGGCGACATGGAGTCTACCCGACATCGCTCGGCCGACGAAGACATCAATCTCGGCATTTGATGTCGTGGTCGTGGTCGTGGAGAACAAGTCGTAGTGGGGTAACCCTGTTCAGCCCCATCTGCCGAAGTGCAAAAGCTCTCATCGCGTTGTGAGATGTCACTGTCGACTGCCCCTGTGACATGTCCACCTCCAACATCTCCACTGCATCGACAACACGTCCGGATGTGACCGCCAAAGAATGCATGTCAAAGTTTTGTGCACGGCTCGGCGAAGGAGTCACGAAAACTTCCGTCTTCCGACCAAGACTTTCAGAAGTGATTCCGTTGTCTTCCGAACACCAGTGATGTCAGACGCACCGCGGTTCCCTTCAAACATCAGGAATATGTGAATGTCGCCTCCCACAACGCCAATCACCGTGGCATCCTTTCCGATCACCAGCGATGTTGAGCTCTAGAAGAGCTTTGGGTAGACATGCCCCGTCTCTGAGCTCTGTCCGCCCTGCTACTATACGTAGCCAATTCACGTTCGATCGAAAGCGGGACTTCTCCATCGCCGAGCTCGATGCCGAACAAAAAGGTCGCGAACGAGTTGTTGTTTTAGGATCAGGCTGGGGTGGATACACCTTCTCCCGCGAGCTCTCTCCAAAGACGCACCAAATCGTTATAGTGTCTCCCAGACCCTACTTCGTCTTCACGCCTTTGCTCGCAGGAACCTCTGTCGGCACTCTGGAATTCCGGACCGCGCTGGAACCCGTGAGATCATTCCGAGGAAGAGGCGTTGGAGCTGAGTACTTCCAAGGATGGGCGGACGATGTAGACTTCAACAAGAAAGTCCTGACGGTCGAGGAGGCGGTTGAGGATCCCAGTCAAGGACGGGTACTATCCGATAAGGGCGAGGAGTCCAAGAGCGAGAAGCAGGTCCAGCAGAAGAAGAGGGAAACGTTTGATCTGCCATACGATAAGCTCGTGGTGGCTGTGGGATGCTATACGCAGACGTTCAACACAAAGGGAGTCAAGGAGTACGCCTACTTCCTGAAAGATGTGGCCCATGCCAGACGGATACGAAATCGGTTGCTATCGTGCTTCGAGATCGCAGCATTGCCAACGACATCCGTGGAGCTACGAGATCAGATCCTCAACTTTGTGGTTGTCGGTGGAGGACCTACAGGGATCGAATGGTCGGCAGAGCTGCACGACTTGATCCACGAAGACATGTCCAGGCTCTATCCTGAATTGGTTAAGCATGTGAAGATCACAGTTTACGACGTTGCTCCGAAAGTGCTCGGGTGAGTGCCTCTTCCGAACCGTGTAGAAGGCGACCACACTGACCGGCAACTCCACTATCAGTATGTTCGATGAAAAGTTGTCCAAGTACGCCATGAAGGTAAGTCCGAAGGGTCTTGTAGTCCGAGAAAATCTGAAGCTTGTTCAGATCTCGTTTCGGGCCGTTGTCTCGATATGGCTGACTCTATTGCCAGACCTTTCAACGCAATGGCATCTCAATCAAAACCAACCACCACGTGGAAGAGCTGCGGCCAGGAACTGTTGCGAACCCAGACAGCACGGATGCCTTCACTTGTTACACACTCAAGCTTAAAGAAGAAGGCGAAGTCGGAGTGGGCATGTGCGTCTGGTCAACAGGATTAATGATGAACCCTTTCGTCGAATCGGCTCTCAAAGACCGCATCAAGCAGGACGAACGATCACACGCTGTGCTCACGAACGCAAATCTCCAGATCAAGGGCCCTGACGATACTCCTATCCCTGATGTCTATGCGATCGGCGACTGTGCGGTTCTCGAGGGTACAGCCTACCCAGCCACAGCACAAGTCGCATCTCAGAAAGCTGGCTGGCTCGCGAAGCGGTTCAACAAGGGAGACTTCGAACGACAGAAAGGGTTCCAGTACAAGGACTTGGGTGTGATGGCGTACATTGGCAATCGCAATGCGATTCTTCAAACGGGAGGAGGAAAAATCTCGGGATTTCTTGCCTGGTGTATCTGGAGGGGCGTGTACCTTACCAAGAGCATGTCGTGGCGTAACAGGATACTGGTAAGTTGTCCGAATGAGTGAGGGCGCCGGGAGCCGATCTCGAGGCCCAAGGGTCAAGCTTGTTTGGGATCTTGCTAATCTGTCTTCATCCTTAGATCCCGATCTACTGGAGCATTAACTTTGTCTTCGGAAGAGACATCTCTCGCTTTTGAGGTGGATGATGCTCTGCTACAGCCTCGTGATGTCTCCCTGCATCCGAAACTTGGTGGTTCGTTCGTCCGGAAGGGGGTCTCGCTTCGATGAAAGAGAAATCCAGAGTCGAGGTCGCGTTCAGGCCTCGCTTGGATTGCGACAGCCTTGAGCCCATCATGTCCATCGCCATCATGGCGGAGCTTGTAAATGGTCGTCACGTCTCAACATCTTCTCCGGTGCCTTGCTTCCTGATCGTTTCGAGGACGTGGATTCTCCAGCCTGCGATTGAGGACACCCTGTAAATAGACGCGATGAGCGAGGAGCCACGATACACGATGAATTGTCGACAAACGCCATGTCCAGTCGTCAGTGAGTCGGCTTCACAGTGAATAATTGCTGAGGATCGACAGGTTGCGAAATGTCCACCTCGGTAAACGATCGACCGGCCATGTGGATTTTGTAGTCGTTGATGTATTCCTAGTCGAAAGGACGAGCAGCTTTTTCTGAAAGGTAAGTAGCTGAGCCGAGAGATCAGCGTATAGAGCGGGATAATAATAGAGCGAAAGGTCATCGTATGAGGAGACAACACAGACAACACAATGTGGCATCTTGAAAGACGATTGAACCAGGTCATGTACGGTAGTTGAACTCGTTTTGGTTCCATTACAGCGCTTTGTATGGCGCCCTCGAATTACATACTGTAAGCACTACTAGCTTCTCAGCACCCACAGCACATGCATCCTTTCCAATGCATCCTCTCGCACAGCAGAAAACAACACTATCAAACAATTATGCGCGCAAACTCGCTCATGCGTAACCTTCGTGAACCGTCAAGTCTTGGGCGAACGATCAGCCATCAGCCCTGCCGCCTCCGCGCAGAAGCCGACCGTGTCCTTCATCTCCTTCCCAGAGACCTCCGTGCTGTCTTATCCTTCTTGCTGTGAAGCAATTCCCAATTCTTTTTGTATGTATGTTGTCCCACGCTCATTCTTTTACAGAGCCAAGCCGAAAATGGCCAGGAGACCAGCGGCGAGGATGCCGGAACCGTAACTCTGAGCGACGTTGAGAGCAACGGCAGCGCCGGAGCTGGAGGCAGCAGCGGATTCAGTCGGCCGGGTGCCAGAGGATCCGCCGCTCGTGGTAGGTGTGCCGGTCGTGGAGGAGGAAGGAGAAGAAGAGGAGCTGCTGCTGCTGGAAGAATCGACGGCCAAGGCGGAGGCATTTTGGCTACCGCAGACAACGGAGCGGCATCCGAATTGAGCGGTGGCGTCATTGGGGTTGCTGGCGACGCAGTTGGCTATCCACTGCTGGCAGATGTAGAAGGGAACCATCTCGGTGTAGTCGGTGATGTTGGGAGTGTTGCCATTGGTGCAGGTGCAGGTCCACTCGAGTGTGTTCTGCGGAGGACGTCAGTGTTGATCGAAGGTGATGTGGCTGCGGGATGGTTCTTACGGAGTCGCATGAGTTGGGGTTGGCAGGACCCTCGCAGACCTTGGGGCAGTTGTTGCGCTGTCCCAGACACCATGACTGGCGCTCGCCGGTGCTGATCTGGCTGGCATCGATCATGAGCTGGCCGTTGGCGCCGACGGAGTAGTTTTGAGCGCTGGCGATGGCGGAGAGGGCGGCGACAACGATGAAGGAACGCATCTTGAAATTGATGGGTGGTTGTGTTGTTGTTGTTGTTGTTGATGATATGGAGGAAGAACTGTCGCAGAGATTGGTCAGTACTCGTTTGCCAAACAAAAGGTGGGCAGCCGGGTGGGGCGTGCGATGGAGTCACAACATACCTTTCGATTGGCACACGCAGATGCGATACGATAGAGATGTGAAGTGGTGGTGGTGGTGGTGGTGGTGGTGGAGTGAGGTCGGTGTTTGTGGGGGAGAACAATGGTTGGGGTCTGGTCTTTGTGTGGTGGAGATGTGACGGGAGTAGTGAATGGAAGGGAAAGCAATGGAAGAGGCAGGCGAAGAGAATGGAAGAGGTGAGGCGGGCGGCATGCGGGTTCTATAGTCGCTCCCAGCTCCCAGGCGGTATAGAGTTATCCAGGTCGCTTCCACGCCACATCCGGCTAGACCCAGACCCAGACCCAGACCCATCTGAAGCTCCCGTCGGATCCATGAAAGCACAACCTTGAAGGCTGAAGCACAGGCCCTCGTCTGCTCTGCGCCTCTGCCTTTGCCGGACATGGACATGGACATGGATATGAGATGGTTCTGAAATGGAACCGGTTCGTATTGACCGCTGGCGGTGAACACTGAACAGGGCAACGGATTTACCTTTATTGATTCAATTCCAGTCTGATGATGAGATTGTCTGACAGTCACACTGGACTGGACTGGACAAGTCTATTCCCAGCTCAGCGACCATCATGTTCATCGGTTGTCATGGCATGTGAATGTGTGGAAACAGGTATCCAAGCCAAGGTACCTTATCCATTGGATCTTGGCCCGCGGCTCTTTTGGGAAGCTGAGGTGGGCATCGACCATTGGCTGGCTTGTTTCACGGCGGGCCACCTCTTTTTTACCCGCCTCGCTCAAAGTACAAAGTTGACTTTTTCCTTGATTCGCGGGGACGGAGGAGACGCGTGTACCACTTGCCACTTATCAGTGCTCTGAAGCGAGAACGTGCTGCCAACGGATTGAGAGCTGTGGTACGAGGTAAAAGAAGCGCATCTACAGGTATCTCGGTGGACCGAGGCGTCCTAGTGTGCAACGGACCTACTTCCGTGCACATCCGTTTTGTGAGCCTGTTTGCCTGTTTGATAAACCAACCTGGAAGGGCCGCTTCGAGATGAGGGCTCCCTCAAACGGCTCACCACACACTGTCTTCAGATGATGCACACGTGAAAGCATATCCCGATTTCACCTTTGCATTGTCATCGGCGGCGTGGTACTGGTGCCTGAGTTTGCGATCAAAGGCAATCTGAACCGGCCAAGTCAAAATTCACCTCACCTCGCACCCGTCCCTCCACCGTGACTCCACACGACAACGGAAACATCTTCTTTCTTAGTCATTACGATTCGCGGCTTCAACAACAAACCCTAGTACAACACTCTCTGCGCTATTTGCAATTCATCACACCGACCGCGAAATATCACCAAAATTGCGGGCGGACTTTTCCACCCGTTTCACAGCGCAAAACACGCGGAGTGGTGGATGATCCGCTTGAGATAGACAACACATCACAGATCACAAAGTGGCAAAATGACGCGGAAGTGCGTTCTTTCTACTTCGCAACTAAATCAATGGTCGCTGGACTGGGATGGCAATCGGTATGTGTGGACCTGCCGACATTGCGCGACATACGGGTTGGCAACGTTTGGCTGACTTCACTGCAGTGGCCGTATTCTCGAAGCCATCAAGACCGCCAAGGCTGCGGGCGCCAGACTGATCCTCACCCCGGAATTGTGTATCCCAGGCTACGGACTCCTCGACCACTGGCTGGAGAATGATGTCTACGTCCACTCTTGGGAAATCGTGGCAGACATCATCTCTCGCGAGGAGTGCCAAGAAATCATCATTGATCTCGGAATTCCGGTGCAACATCGAGGATGCAGCTACAATGCCCGAGCTATCGCACTGAATGGTCAGATTCTCGCTGTTCGTCCCAAGCTTGATCTCGCCAATGATGGCAACTTTCGCGAGATGCGATACTTCTCACCGTGGCCGCGGCAGCGAGTGGAGGACTACCACCTTCCTAAATCCATCCAAAAGCTTGCGCTTGGTCAGAAGACATGCCGGATCGGCGAGGTCGCATTTGAGGCTCTGGATGCTTCATTCGCATCGGAGACCTGCGAGGAACTGTGGACACCGGCCTCTCCTCACTCCCTCTACTCACTTGCTGGAATTGAGATCGTGCTGAACTCGAGCGGCAGTCATCACGAATTGCGCAAGCTTCACACCAGAATCAATCTCATTCAGGAGGCCACTGCGAAGACTGGCGGCGTATACATGTACGCCAATCAGCGAGGCTGCGACGGCGACCGACTATATTACGACGGCTGCGCTCTAATCCTCAACTCTGGAAAAGTCCTCGCGCAGGGCTCTCAATTCTCTCTTCGGGATGTAGAAGTGAAGACAGCCATTGTGGACCTTGATGAGATCTGGGCATACCGCACGTCTCGAAGTAGAGCGATGCAAGCGAACGACCCGAAAGTCCACCGACTCGAGCGGATACAAGTCGACTTCAATCTCTGCGAAGACTCCGAGATTCCACAACCGACTGCCAGATTGACCGAGGAGATCGAAACAATATATCATTCGCCAGAAGAAGAGATTGCATATGGCCCTGCGTGTTGGGTGTGGGACTACCTTCGACGTTCAAAAGCGGCCGGCTTTCTCGTGCCTCTCAGTGGAGGGATTGACAGTTGTGCTACCGCGACGATCATCTTCAGCATGTGTCGTTTGGTGGTGGCTGAGATCAAAGAGGGCAACGAGGTCGTGATCGAGGATGCGCAGAGGCTCTGCGGCGGTGCAGATCCTCGAGAAATGACAGCACAGGAATTTTGCGGCCAAGTCTTCAGCACCGTCTTCATGGGTATGAAGCAGCAGTCCTCCAAAGAGACTCGCACGCGCGCAATCGAGCTCGCTGAAGCCATTGGCGCTCAGCATATCGACACCAACATCGACGAGATGGTCCAATCTCTCCACTCTGTCGTTTCTGGCATCCTCAAATTTGAACCCAAATTCAAAGTCCACGGTGGCTCAGCAGCAGAGAACCTCGCACTGCAGAATTTCCAGTCCCGCTCACGCATGGTTCTAGCCTACGCTCTCGGACAACTGATCCCGACCTCTCGTGGCGGCACTGGTGGCCTTCTCATTCTCGGCTCCGCCAACGTAGACGAGTGCTTGCGCGGCTACCTGACCAAATACGACTGCTCCTCCGCCGACATCAATCCCATCGGCGGCATCTCCAAAACCGATCTGAAGCGATTCATCGCCTGGGCCGAAACCGCCTTTTCGCTCCCCATTCTGGGCGAATTCCTCGACGCCGTTCCCACTGCCGAGCTCGAACCGATCACCGAGACCTATGTGCAGTCCGACGAAGTTGACATGGGCTTCACCTACGACGAGCTCTCCATCCTCGGACGTCTGCGCAAGACGTTCAAACTCGGTACCGTGGGCATGTTTGAGCGTCTGGTCGTGGACTGGAGCGGTCACATGAAGCCGCGAGATGTGTATACCAAAGTGCGCAATTTCATGTACTACTACGCCATCAATCGGCACAAGATGACAACCATGACGCCCGGATTGTATCTGGAGAGCTATACACCAGACGACAATCGGTTCGATCTGCGGCCGTTTCTTTATCCGAGATTTGCGTTTGAGCATCGCAAGATCGAGAACATGCTGAAGAAGGTAAGCACACATCTTGCATTTTCTGCTTTCGCGTGCGACCGCCTGCAAGTGCCAAGAGCTGCAGCGTGATTCCACTCATCACAAAAGTTTTTATTATGTTGCTTGCAAAAAGTGACCACGCTGACATTTCACGCGATAGATGGAAGAGGGCGAGGCCAGCACAGGCGTTTGATCCGTTTATCGTGATGGTCAGTACCCGCCGACCAGTCAATTTGCGATCGCAGGCTTCGCATCGCGGTCGCGGTCGCACAGAGCCATTGTCGACCTGGTTTCAAAATTGGTGTGGTCGCACGGCGAAAGTCGGCCTGCAAGGTACGCTGAAAGGTCAACGTCAATGCGACAGTGATGGCGAACGACTTCCATCTGCCGTGGGCGGCAAATGCACGACAGTGCAGTGACTGTATTTTCGCACAGCTGCGGAGTTCTGCATGATCTGCGACGCTGGCAGCATGTTTCATGACCATTCTAGCGATGAATGAGTCGCTGGCGGTATCGGGGAGACTTGGCTGTGCGCGGAGGACACGTCCGGCGCGAGTCATCTTGGCCGTTGCTATAGGTCAACACTCGTCAACAGGGTGGTATCATGGATGGTAAAACGTACTCGGCTGCAGTTTATCACCACCTGGGTATGCAGTAACGTTGAAGACTAGACCAGGTGCTAAATATGCGAGCTGCACCGCCACGTCTTACCTTGTTTTGATCGTTTGACGTACAACCGTTGTGACTTGGTGTGAGAGAGATTGAGCCGTCTGTCTGTCTGCGTTCCGCATTTCACTCCGTCTTTGCGTGCATACCGTACACGGCCAGCACAATCACGTCTTGTTTTGTTTTCAAGCTTCTCTGGCTGTGTGGGAGACGCGGCGACGCCACATCTGGGCCCAACTCGCTTGGCAACTCGAAGCACCCGTCGCTACTTTCAAGCATCGCTCTGCCAAACAACCACCATTCACACCCACTCGCGAACGGCTCTACCTGAGATACCGTATCGAGGGAATGGGAGATCTGTCGTAGATGGACCGCACCTCCCTCCACCTGGGCCTCCGCTCCTCCGACTCCGACCATGACGACCTCCCTTCCACCCAGCTCCGCCGACACCCCGGCTACCATCGCAGATCCTCACGAATCTTATAAGTCGCCGACCACCTTCGCGTCACCCACCGCCGCCGAGCTCGATGGCCCCCCGACATCCAACGGCGACGTCGCCGTCGCCAGCGACACCCTCCTCCCCATGCTGAACTACACGACTCGACCTCCCATCCACCTGAAGCCCCGATCTGTGTCTGGCCCGGCTGATGGTCGGAATCAGATGAGCAGCGTCCGTTCCAACCCTGCGCAAATCCATCCTGTGCAACTCCCGTCCCGTGGTCTTGTCAAAGACATCGCCAATCGCTTTGATCGCGCGACTACTCGTAACGACACTCCCCTCACCGTCACCACGAACCGTCTACGACAAACGCGAGGCGTCGCGTCGCAAAGATCGCCCGTCAGCGTTTCCAGTGGAGAGAGCAGGCCCAGCACGGCAAAGCTGCAAAAGAGGCGTCCTACACAGAATAAAACGCCGCGGAAGTCACCGGCCACGACGTCTTTTGGTTCCATGGCATCACAATCATCCGCAAGCACCGTCCATACCACCCGCAGCCAGCCTGATGCCGCCCGCTCCCCACGACGCTCAAAGTCGCCCCAAAAGCCCACACAATTCACAACTCCACGCCCACTGTTCGGAGAAATCACGGCAGACGGGATGTGGAATGGCAATTTTGACCTGGGAAACTATGGTCCGCTACCGAGTTTCGCGAAGGCACCGCGCAGAGGGAGTGAAGGCAGCCTGATGAAGCCTCACACGCGGAGTCGGTCCCATCAGGACATACCGATATCGCTGTTGCGACCACCTATGCAGCAGACTTTGGCGCATAAGCGAAGTCGCAGCGAAATGACCCAACCACATACGATGCCGAGCATGCCCAATCTCAGCCCTTACAATGACCTCAATTCCTCCTACCCTTTAAGAACACCTCCCGACTCTCCACGACATGCGAGCAAAATCTCTCGAATACCCGTTCGAAACGGCCGACATACTCCCGATTCCAATTCTGCCTCTGCATCCTCCCGACCCGCATCGGCCTCATCGAATGTCACACCCCGAAGCCGGTTGAATAAGTCGCCGGTCCGACGAAGTCCTGCCAAGGGCAAGGAGAACAGCACAACTCCGCGAAAACGATACGATCCGCACTACATGTCTGCCGCCCAGACCGCGAACCAAACGCTCTCCGCAAAGATCGTAGCACCGGCTGCCAAACTGTCTCCTCCTCTGCGCTCATCGCGGCCCAGACAGCCAGTGAGTGCAGCCACCACGTCAGCAAGCAGAGCGCGCGCCGCCGAACGATATCACAACCCCAATCCACGACCGAGCAGACCTAGCGCGAGCGAGGTATGGCTTGGGAAGCCGTACGATCCGCAGGCAGAGCGTTCGAAGAGGAAGATACCAGAACTGGACAAGATCAATTTTGAAGAGCGTCGGGCGAGGATACAAAGGGCTATTTCGAAAAGCCTGAAATCCACGGCTTCGCAGGAACTGGCGGAAACCACGAGGAATGAATCTCGAAGCACTTCGTGGTCATCGCGCGCTGCATCGAGAAATGCATCGAGAAATGCGTCTCGCGAGCCGCCTGCAAAATCGGAAGAGGTGTCGACGAGTGAACCCCCCGCGGCGAATCACGGTCAAAGTCAGGCAGAACGTGAACTGCTCGTGAGAGTTGCGGCCTCTTCAGCCGAAAATGGACAAACTTCTGGCTTAACCTTGACTACGAAAGGTCTGGCAGGAGGTCACACGTCTGGTCCGCCCACTGGTCAAACAGGAATGACTTGGTTTGAAGAGAGCCCTGTGCTTCCGCCAGCTGAAGCCTTGCCGTCTTCTGCTGGAGCAGCTGATACGCCGACTTTGTTAACGCCGGCAACATACCGGGCGCCTCCCAAGTTGAGATCTGATCCATTGCCATCTGGAGACCAGGCATTCCCAGGACTGCCCACTCCAAGCCTTCTGGACAACGTTCTGCGAATGCGCGAACAAAGTCCGTCTACCCGCAGTGGTGAAGGGACTGAGTTCGCAGACGACAGTCCTTCCGTTCTTGATAGTCTGGACGCAAGTCAAGATGGTCGATGGATGATCGGCAACGGTTCCGAAGCGAACCAAGGTTCGATTGAAATTATGCTCGAAAGCGACCCAAGCTTTAGCGGATCTGAACCATGGTCCCACGACGCGGGGTATCAGGAACATCCGCAGGCGATACAAGATCCTTTGCATATTGACGACGACAGTCAGCGATCTTTCGAAGCTGAGGGTGCACACCCTCTCCTTGACAACACCGACGCCACGCCGCGAAAACGACCTGCGAGGAACGACACACCCAAGCCAACCATAGTCTCGACAGACGGTACGCACGATGCTGCCCCATCTGATGCGCGGATCTCGCAAGTATTGGAACACTATCAATCCACTGGCACGCTCACCCAGGACATGCTGGAAGAAATGCAACATTACATGGTCGACTTGCATCGGTTATCAGCAAACGGTGGCTCAGACGCAGGCATGATACAAAGTTTGCTGTCGAGCGTTGTGAACAGTCAGCCGTCGACAGCGAATGAGAAAGGTTTTCTGTCTGCTGATGCTTACGAAATGCCCATCAACACGCCCGACACGCCGGCTTTGGACGGTGGATTTGGCCACGTGATTGTATATGGAAGTGACTCGGCGGATGCAGGTGAAGAGGATGATTTCGACGCGAAAATTCGGAAGGCGGACGAAGAATGGGAGCGTCAACAGCGCGATGAAGAGGACCCATTTGTTGCAACGCCTGACGACGAGCAAGCTCCAACACCTCCGCCCAAGGACTTTGGGTACACTCCGCGCTCGAGTGTCGGACCCGGCACACCCCTTCCGGACCTCGCCAATTCTGCTCCTGGTTTAAGGATATCAACCTTTGGCCAGCTGGACATGGCCGCCATTCAGGCCGCTGGCGATCGCGTGAGCATGTCAACTTCTGGGAAACCTTCGCCTCAGATGGGCCTCGAAGCGGCCGAAGAAGCGCCTGTCCCGCCACCGAAAGGTCGGCCTCCAATCCCAGATCGCGTAACATCAGCGCCAGCGATCTCCGAACGCTGCTCCAGCGAGTTGTCGCCGTACGCCAAAAGCCAGTGGGGGCCGTCGGGCTCTTCGAGACCGTCAATTGACAGCCAACTCGTGCCATTGACGCTGCCGGGCTCACACTCGATAAACTCGTTCACCGATTCAACACGCCAGACTTCGTTCGACACCGCAGCCGAAAGTCAAGTGAAAGTGACATCGACACCATCGAATGGACCAGAGCACAAACGTCTGCTGAGGCGACGGCACATCATCAAGGAGCTGCTGGACACCGAAAATTCATACCATCAAGATCTTAAGATCATCGAAGATATCTACAAGGCTACTTGCACGACTGAGCTGGTGGCTGCTGAGGACAAGAAGACTCTTTTCGGGAACTGCGATGAGGTGGAAAGGTTTGCCTTGTTCTTTTATGATGAGATGCGCAAGGCTGCGACGCAGGTCTACACGCCGGCGAAGCAAAACCGTTGGACGAACAAACGAGGTAGTTTCTCAACCACGCAGAGCGAAGCCAATACGCAGAACTCGATTACTGAGGCTCCCGATGATGAGAAGGATCGCACCTCGACTATTGGTCGAACATTTCTCGAAAATCTTCCAAAGATGGAGCAAGTCTACGGAGCATATCTCAGAAATCACGACGCCGCCAACCAGCGACTGTCCGCGATTCAAGCGACCGCCACAGTGAAGTGCTGGCTGGACGAGTGCCATGCCAATGCCAGCGATATAACAGCCGCTTGGGATCTGGACTCGCTGCTCGTCAAGCCGACTCAACGTGTTGCCAAGTATCCGATGTTGCTGCAGCAATTGCTCGAGACCACGCCGGCCGATCATCCTGATCACGCGGACCTCAAGACGGCGGCAAAGGATAGCATCAGCATGCTGACTCGCATCAACGATGCCAAGAAGCGCGCAGACCTGGTCGAGCAGATCATCAATGGCCGTCGCGGCAAGGACCAGGACATCCGCAGTGGACTCGCCAAGGCGTTTGGTCGTCGGACCGAGAAGCTCAAGGAGCGAGTTGGCATGGCCGAAGCATTCCAGGACCCCGAGTTTGATGAGCTGGCGCACAAGTTCGGTGGCCACTACATTCGGCTGCAGATCTGCATGCGAGATGTGCAGGACTATGTCTCTCGCACTGAAAAGGCAGTGGAATTGATCAATAACTATGCTGGCGCGCTTGAGCTGTTCACAGACGTTGCGCCAAGTACATTGCCAGAAATCGAGAGCAAATGGAGGAGGTATGGTCAGGTTATCCGGGAGCTAACGCAGATATCTGCTGCCGAGCACAAGGCATCCGTCCAGCGCAGGGTGCTGGATCCCATGCTGGCTTGCATCAAGCTGCATCAAGGTCCACAGAATGCCATCTCGAAGCGCAAGAAGCGGATCGTTGACTATGCTAAATGCAAGTCAGATGAGAGAAGAGGCATCAAGCCTGACAAGAAGACCATCGAGCTGTCCGACCTCTACGTCGCGCTGAACGACCAGTTGAAGATTGAGCTTCCAAGGCTTTACTCCTTGACGGCACAGCTGGTGCAGAAGTGCTTGCACTGCTTCCTGGATGAACAATTGGTCTGGCAGGATACGTGGCAGAGGAAGCTGAAGCCGCTTTTGGAGGCCGCGGATGTTCCAAGCAGTATACAGCAGATCGAGCCGGCTTTCAGCCCAGATTATGCTGAGGTCAAGAAGCGTTGCGCGGCGCTGTCCATCTGCAACGGCGCTCTCGTACAGGAAGCTGCAAACCTCCTTTCGCCACAGACCACTCTTGTCGATCCTGCTTCTGAAAGCTCGTCTCGGCACAGGCCCTCTACCTCCGATCGAACGCTCTCCGCAACCAGTGAAACTTTCCGGGCCAATAGCCGAAGACAAAGTGGCGGTCGACGACATAGCGGCGTCTACCTCCCAGTCGTTCCCGCCCGGAGCTTCGACTCGCAGACCCTCGAGGCACGGATGCGTTCTAGTTCTTCCGCCTCACAGTCGCAACGTCCCGCCTACCACCCCGGCTCAACTTCGTCCTCCAACCGGCCTTGGTCACATTCAACCTCCAGCGCCCGTCGCCCGTCCACTGCGAATCCACAAAACTCTCCCGAGCAATCGTCCTTCTTCTCCAGTCTTACGCAAGATCAGTCGCCACGAAGCACCAGCGACCGTCCAACCTCCGACGCAGCATACTTTACCCCTCAACCTGGCGGCGGCCTCCCTGAAACCGCGCGCTTTTCAGGCCTCTTCCACTCCGCCTTGCCACCCGACGTGTCGGCCACATCAACCAACGAGACGTCCACCCAACCACCAGCGCAACCCGATGAGCTCAAAGTGATGTTCGTCTGCGCCAGCCTGTTCGAGTTCAGCATCGAGCAGACCAGACGGGAAGGCGGCTATCCATACTTGCAGTACGTGCAAGGCGAGGTGTTTGACGTCGTGGGACAGAAGGGAGAATTATGGTTGGCGCGTAACCAGGACGACGTGAACAGCACGTTGGGTTGGATTTGGGAACAGCATTTTATTATTGTTGGGCAGGAGGAGTAAAACGAACGATACAGCAGTGATACGAGATGGAAGGTAATGATGGTAATGTGGTGAAGGTGACCGTGGGACTTGCACACATATCATTGCAGACCTTGATGGACGATGGCTCTTGTGGAGAGCTACTGTATTTTTGCTAATGAGAATCACGATTATGCTCTGTTTTGTTGGTTTCTTTCGCGTGGGAGCCCACGCATGTGGCATGTTCCAGATGGCGTGGTGGAGAAGTGAATACGGCAGGGAGAGAGGGCGTTCGAACGGGCTATGTACAACAATACCAATGAGAGAAATGGTTGCACGAAAATATTTGCTGAAAAATGCTCGCTGCTACCAATTTCAGAGGTAACTTCGAACTTCTATCGGAAGACAGAGTCTTCATGATCGGAAGGTAGCACGCTTCTCTGTCCTCCACGATAAATGAAAAGTTCGATCCGCGCGCAACAGTCCTTCCACCTCTAAGCCGCTCCTGCCGCCTTCTGCTCTGCTCAGGGTTCCATTCGCTTCGGTATCTGCTAAATGTTCCAGACAATCAGTACACGACTCGCAGTACCGCGGCGCCTGAACGGACAACGACTCACTGCGATTGGGGGCAATAATGACCATGACATTGGCCGTCGGGGCAGCATAGGCAGGAGTTGGCGCAGTACGTTCCATCAAAATGTCCGCAATTTGCTTTTGGGCGTTAGCAGCAGGGTCGGAGGAGTTAACGTAGGACCGAGGGCAACTTGCCGTTGAGGAAGGAATGATGATCGAGGAAGGGCGGTTTTGTCTTACAAAGAGCAGGCTCGTATCCTCAAAGTCTGTCTATCCCTGTACCGTCAAGCTTTTTAACCAGATCAATGAACGTTTCGCGATGACCAGAAACGGTGGAATTGAACAGACCGGAGACGGAGAAGACGAGTATTAGTCTAGCATACCTCCCTCGCCCATTGCGCATGGACGACGTTTCTCTAGCTCGCCGGTAACACCAAGGGCGACGGCAAAGGCGACGAAAGTGTAGATGTGGAGCTTCATCTTTGGCTTGCGTGGAGGTGAGTAATATCTTAGTTCCTTACGATAGCGAGAGGAAAGAGGAAGAAGAGCGTGGTGCGGACCTGCCTGCCTCGAATAGAACCAAGGTACTGCTTATTACTGCACCCACCAGCCCGGTTCCATTGTAAGCACGGAGCAGCGATAGTTCTATTTGATTAGGTACAGTATGTTTTGATAAGCGCGGCCTCGGAACATGCCCGGGCTCCATGTCGAAACGTGTTCGACGATTGCTGGGATCGGGATTGGCCCCCAATGGTCGTTGTGACTTCCCAGATTCTACTCATCTCACCAGTGCAAAACAGCGCTTGCTCCCTGTCGAAATATGGAAAGGTCAGGTACCTAGTTCCCGTCTATCCAGACTAGGTACCAGATGGCCATGATGACTAAGCAACCGCGACGCCTCACTTTCCACGTGCAGCAATTGTGCCGCACATCCATCCACTCGCAAACCACAACAATATGCCACAATCCTCACATCCATGGCACCTGATTTCTGGAAGTCTCGCGGTGTTCCAGATCCGCCGGAAGGTTTGAGCAAACCGCAGCGAAAGAGATGGCGGCATCAGTATTTGGAGAAAATCAAGAACGGCACTGCCGCACCTTCGTCTTCCGGAGAGTCTGGAGCGAATAATGATATCGGCAAAACTCCATCCAATCATCCAGGCAGATCGGCATCGAACGGCAGACATGGCCAGGTCGCGGCGCCCCCAGTGATCCCATCTCCGTCGGCTCATAAGACCACTTCGCACGGTTCCGGGTCTCAGCAGAGCGTCGGTGCCCAAAATAAAGTCAAAACAGGCCGGATTGTCAAAGCTAGCCATAATCAAAATCGAAAAGAGATCACGAACGGCGCACTACAGACGCATGCCGAACAGGCGAAAGCCCGCGCTGCGCTGTTCAAGGCGGCATCGACTACGCGCCTATGCCAACCGCCAATGAAGCGGTGGTACAATGCCGATGGCACCCCGTATCGCGGTGCATCTTCCCAAGGGAGTGAAGTAGATGGTGGCACCGAAAACGAGCCTTCCTCTTCTTCGCCGCAGAGCCGACCGGCACTCATGAGCACAAGTGGTGCTGGGATGAAGAGCGACGTCCCATTGATTGTCACCGCGGGGCGGCACCACTCGCGATCGATGCCACCACCGAAAGCTGCGGCAAGAGTTATCCGCACTACTCATTCCACAAGCCGAGTGATCTACCCACCAGCGGGAGAGCGCAGACTTTCCAGCATCCCCGACCGACCGTTCATCGATCCGAAAGCTTCAATGCAGCACTTAATCGACATCCAGCAAGCTCAAGATAGTGACGACTCGAGCGACAGCGACTCCAGCGATTCCGACGTCGAGATTACGCCGAAGCCTGAAGTGAGAGGGTCTGTTTCGGAGAGCTTCGCGGAGCAGATACGTGGCTCTTCGCCCGAATCTTCGTCAAACCCATCTCCTGGTGAACAGCTCAAGACTACGCTTCACGATAACATCGTGTTGTCTCAGAGAGGCTCATCAGCAGATGCGAAGGATTTGGTGGAGGCTACTGGAGGACTTCCTACAATTCACACAGTCACTTCGACCGAGGGTCAAGAAACGGAGAGCCATGCAGAGCTGCCATTCAATGCCTTTGGGAACAATCACGCGCGATTCAACGGCGTCATCGATAACTTCCCGGAAGAGACGGTTGTCCAGTCATCGAGTCCCACCCGGCCGGCGATTGCTAGCAGCGTCTTGGACTATGATGAGCCAATGGACATCGTCTACAACGCCGTTGAAGATGTCACGCACGGTATCCTGACTACTACGAGGTCGTTGCCCTCCAGTAAGCCTCCAAGTATTCGAGATTCCCAGGATAGCCCAGGTCTGACCGCGAACTCCAGGAATCCTGTCGTCGCTATGGGGACTTCGGCGATAGCGTCGCCTGGAAGGGAGAATGCGACGCAAAGCCCTGGCTTGGAAGAGAAGCTTGACCGAATGCTCGTCACGACGGGCATCTTGACGGAGACGGGCGCGCGCGATGATGACGATTACGACAATATTGTGGTCGCAAGCAAGTTTGTAAATGAGCAGGCTGGATACTCGTTGATGAACATGGAAGAAGAGCAGGGCCTTGAGAAAAGTGCTCTTGGGGTTGGTAATAAGGTGACGGACTTGCGCTTTTCACCAACCACTTCTGAGCAAGCAGTGCATGACAGCGTACAACAGTACTTCATAAGAAAGCCAGCACGCGCCGCAAGCTCTCGCCTGAGTGCTTCCCAAAAGCAAACATCTTCACTTGCCGCCGCAAACGCACCCGTGACAGAGAATGAAGCTGGTTGTTCCGTCGAGGAAGTCGTTGATGCTGTTGTATCTGCGGAGCCGGCTCCAGCGAAGAAGCGCAAGATGACTGGAATGACTAGCAAGCACTTCTCGACATCGAAAAGGACGAGAAGGAGCGCGGCAAAGCTGGAGTCAGAGAACTTTACAGATGCGGCAGATGCAGATGACGAGAACGTTACACCAATTGTCGAGCTCGTTGAACGCCGCAACTACCCACCTCGTCGAACTAGAACGAGGGGACTTTCGTCACCGCTCGAGGTTGGCGTTGATGATGCGAACGAGGTGCAAGTCTCGTCCGTCAAGCTCGAGTCCGCTCCTGCTGACGAGGTTGATGGCGAGGGCGACGATATCATCATTGTCCATTCACAACCACTCTCAAATCCGCAGGCTGCGGCCCAGACTTCCACGTCCACACAGAGGCGCAATTCGGCGAGCAAGGTGAAAGACAAGGCATCGAGTGCTGAGCCCGCAGTAGAGAACGAGTCAGCCCCTTTGCCGGCAGTCCACGGCACTTTTGACAGCGCAACACAATCGCAGGTAGCGCCTGAAACGGCAATTCGCACCGCTCCTCGGACACGAAAGAGTAAGGCAGCGAGTTCGATTTCTAATCTCAAGACGCAACATGAGACAGGACCTACGACAACAACGAGCGAGAGTCTTGACGCCGCTCCAACACCCAAGAAGACACCTATCACCAGAAGGAGGCTCAAGTCCACCGGTGCTGTCAGCCCTCATTTCATCACCGACCGAGTCGATCTCTACAACACAACATCGGGCGGAAAGCGTGTGCCAGCGGGCACCTCGGTCGTTCCAGTCCCACCGATCAGCGAAATTGCATTCGGCATCATCCAGGAAAAGCTCTGGCACGATCCGTTCTGGCTGCTCATTGCGGTGACATTCCTCAACAAGACCACCGGCCGTGCCGCAGTGCCAATCTTCTGGAAACTGAAGAAGCTCTATCCGACACCGGCGGAGCTGGCAGCTGCTGACCAGAAAGAACTGATGTTGTTGGTCCATAGTCTTGGCCTACAAAACGCCCGATCGAAGCGCCTTATCAAGATGGCAGCAGCATGGCTGGAAAGCCCGCCAGTTGTCGGGAAGCGGTATAGGACGCTGAACTATCCCAACAAAGGCGATGGCAAGGCCTCGAACACTGCCAACGTCGTGGAGGAAGATGCTGATGATTGTGGTGGCGCTTTGGAAATCGGTCATATACCAGGCTGCAGAGACTATGCTTGGGACAGCTGGAGGATTTTCTGCCGTGATGTTTTGCGTGGTGTGGCGGAAGACTTCAACGGCAAGGGTGCCGCGGAAGGTTTCATACCCGAGTGGAAGAATGTCCTGCCGGGTGACAAAGAGTTGAGAGCTTGTCTGCGCTGGATGTGGTTGCGTGAAGGCTGGATCTGGAACCATGTGAATGGCGAAAAGCGGCGTGCGACGGTTGAGGAGATGGAGCAGGCGAAATTGGGACAGATGAAGTTTGACGATCCGCAGGAAATGAAGTTTGCTGCTCAGGCCGCCGGGATTGAAACATCTCCCATCAAGCTTGAGGAGAATGAAGGAGAATTGGATGCTCCATTTGAAGAGGAAGAGCTTGAGGACGACAATGTCAACATGCGAGAGACACCGACCAAGCCACGAACGAAGGTTGGCGCGGAAGCGGAAACTCCCAAGATGAACGTGGCAGATGATGATGAGCTGCGCCAGTGGCCAACGGCGTCCTCGTCCACTTCATCACTGACTGTCATATCGGCCGACAATATCATCGTCGCTCCTGCAAGGAAATCACGCGAGGACATCGAGCCCCTTCCGCGCGAGAAGATGAAGGGCACGCCGACCCTGGCCAACCAAAAGCTGATAAAATCAGCGCGCGCGAAGGCTAGGAGGCGGGAAAGAGAGCTGAAGAATGTTACTTTGGATTATGAGGATGTCTTCGCTGATGAAGCTGCGGGGACGACGGAGATGGAGACGGCTAGAGCGGCGTCAAAGGCGAATGACACGAGCACGTCTGCTGTGAGAACTGTCGGTGTGCCTAAGAGCAAGGAGCGAGCCGGCAGGTCACGTCTTGAGAAGGAGAATGCGAAACTCGCAGCTGAAGCTGCTAACTTCTTAGACGGCGGAAAAGCTGCTAGGAGAAGGAGCGCTAGGATCTCGCTCCCTTGAGCATCTTCCACGCCCTTGGGCGGGGACTTGGCACTGCTGTCATACGAGACACGAGAGACTGGCATGTTTGGAAACACGACCAAGCAATGGACTCATGATCCGAACTAGACCGGCATCTTGTAATCGGTCTATGTATCAAACAGACACTCTCCTTACATTACATCCTCATCCTTCTCAGGCTTCCACAACATTGCCCAAATGGTCGCACCCGGACCTCCGTCCTCCTTGTCTCCAGTCGATGCGAAATGACCTTCCCCGAGCTTGAAAGTGCCCACGACGTCGAACCCACATCCCTTGTAAACATCCCGCGAGCGTTCCGTAGTCGCCTCCAGCCAGATCGGAAGTCCCTCCTTCGTCGCCTGTGCTTGCTTCTTGCGAATAATCTGTGATGCAAGACCCCGTCCTCGAGCTGAGACTTTCGTGCCGACCAGGAAGAGGTAATGGTAGGACTCCATGCCCGCTAACGCCTGGTGTTTACATTTGTCGGATGCGGATTGGTAGTCAATCATCATTCTCTGCGCACCCGGTCAGCTCTGAGCTTTATTCAAAGATGGAGGCAGAGTTGAGGACTCACTTTACACCCCGCCACTCCCAACTTCCACAGACATCCCACAAACCCTGCCGACCACCACGTCCAAGAATTATCTATCCTCTTCCCGGGAGGTAGCCAGACGGCGGTGCAATCCCAGTCATTTGCTTCCACAAATTCCGCGGAATTGAGAGCTGCGGCTTTGACCAGAGTGCCGAAGTAGTCGTCCATGTAGGCGAGACGTGCTTCTTCGGATAGTGAGGAGAGTATGAACCTGACGGGTGGATCGTCGACGAATAGAGGACTGAGAGTCTTGGCGACGTGGACGTGGTGGTCTGGGAATGTGGTCAGTTGCGGTGTATCAAGGACTTGTGAAGCGACCAATGTACCTGTATCATGAGTTGTGACCTGCGCGGATGTATTGTTGGACGCCATGTGAGTTTCTTGCGACTTGCTTGTTGTTGTTCTTAACAGGCGGAGAGAAGGACTTCAAAATGCGAGCCGTCGGACTTGCGGTCATGTTTATGGACCGAGCGTGTGACCGAAGTTCGGCTTCAGCTGTGAACCCTAACGCCGGGATAGTTCTATGACTGCGGCTGGAGCTCGCGGCGCTCGCTTGCTTCAAGTTTTTAGTGCTCTGAAGGGTTGTCTCCCTACCTTAGAAATGTAATCAGCCCTCGGTCGAGCTATCCTAGGAAAGCAGAAGCGAACGCCCGAGAAGCGAATGCCCGACCGCAATCTTCGCCAAGCACTCAACGATCAGAGGACAAGCTGTTTCGTTCATTTGTCAAATCTACTCTTTTTCCCACTGCCTACTTCACTGGCCGCGCTCTGCACCTGCGCCTTGGCCTCGTCTTTCGCGACAGCCGGCACAAAGTCGACTTTGTCCCTCTCTGCTAGCTTCTTCTTCTGTTTCCGCTCGTTCTGTCGCAGCAGACCTTCAACGTAACATTCTTCCGGCCATGTGACCGATATGCCCAGTCCTTCCGGTAGACTACTCCTGTAGCTGTCCTCCCTTGTGATATCCGCAAACTGCATCAACTTCGGCAACAAGCTGGGATTCCGTAGGCTGGTGGAATTCTGGAGACGCTCATTGAAGTGTACACCCTTCTTCTTCAACTCAAGGAAGCGCTCAATCTTCTTCGTTGTGGCAGCGAGTACTGCGGCCTCTTCGCTGTTGACTGGTGGTGGAGGTGGTGAATCAGGTATGTCGAAATTGGGCATAGTAGGCATGGTGAGCTCGCGGAGGCGGTTGCGTTCGTACGTGTACGGCGAAGATGGTGTTGTGTCGCCTTCGAACTCTGCTGAAGTGTCTTGCGTTGGTATTGAAGGACCAGGTGCCGGCCCAGATGTATCGAGGGAAACTGGTTTCTCGTCCTGGACTGATGGCTGTGGACGCTGGGCTGGATTTGGTCAGATCTCTCTTATCGCTGATCCACGGTGAGAAGACTCACGCTCGGAGGTCCCCTCCTCGGCTGGCGGTGCAGTCGCTTCGATCTTTGCTATCTGGACATTGCACGAGGTAGGTCAGTAGGTATCCATGCCTTTCAGTTCTTGCATAACTAGCAGCGTCATACCTTGGAAGGCTTCTCTGGCTGAATATCATCCTCGTCGTCGCTGCTTCCGTAGTCGATCAAAGCCATTGTGTGTGTGTGTGTGTGTGTGTGTATGTGTGTGTGTGAAGTGGTGTAAGGGAAAGATATTGTCTTGCGAGTTCATCACATGCAATTCGGGGAGGACGCGGCGAAGATCCCGTCCCGCTGCTGCATCTCGGAGCTTCGTGTGTCTCGCCTGCCTGAGCTGTTGCTTCATCGAACAATCATCACCGCAGTCAATAATCTTCACCAACACATTCTCGCCATCAACCTCTCACTCCTCACCCTCGTCAGCACATTATGAACCACCTTCCGCAATCCTGGGGCAGAGCAAGTCATACCGTGCATCTTCACCATCAACACGAACTAATATCCATCACAGCCGCGCGATGATGTCTACGGCACATACAACTCCTCCTACCTCCCACAATCGCACGGCGGCACCCAACAACCGATCACGCACACGCAATCGCCCATCGTCACGGGAACCTCAGTCATCGCCCTCAAGTTCAGCTCAGGCGTAGTCATCGCCGCCGACAACCTCGCATCATACGGATCGCTCGCCCGCTTCACCGATGTCCACCGCCTCAAACCCTTCAACCGCAAGTCAGTGGTCGGATTTGGCGGTGATGTCAGCGACATGCAATACCTCGACCGCCTGCTCAACTCGTTGGACGTGGAGGAGAACTACTCGGTTGGTGCTGCGGCGGCGGATAGCGAAGACGGCGATGCTTTGATGAGCGCAAAGAACCTCCACACATACCTCGCCAAGGTCATGTACAAGCGACGTACGGACTTCAACCCGCTATGGAATGCGCTGCTCGTGGCGGGTCTGGATGAGAAGAATAAGCCTTTCCTCGCGTCGGCCGATTTGCTGGGAACAACATTCAGCGCTCCTACTCTGGCGACAGGATTCGGCGCCCATCTCGCGCAGCCCATCTTACGACGTGCGGTGCCGGACGAGGCGGCAGCTTCGAAGTTGAGCCGGGAGGATGCCGTGGCCGCGGTGAAGGCTTGCATGAAGGTGCTGTTCTACCGCGATGCGCGGAGCATGAACGAGTACAGCATCGCGGTGATCGACGAGAAGGGTGTAGAGCTGCACGAGAATGAGAAGTTGGAGAACCAGAGCTGGGACTTCGCGGACAAGATCAGAGGTTACGGCACACAGACAGCTTGAGTGCAGTGGACGATAGGAGCGAGCGAGCGGGATACGAGGTAGTGGAAAGACCAGCCTGCCAGGCGGCCGCCTTCTACACACCGACCATCCAATGCATGCCGCAGTGCAGAGCAGCGGTGTCAATGATACCGCCACCCCAAGAGAGCCGGCGGAGGACGATTGCACGCACAAGTTTCAGAGTGGTTGATTTCATATGCTCCGCTCTGCTCCATCCCACGTTCCCGTCGTGTATCAATCGTAACAAAAGCCATGCCCATCCGTCCATATCTCGTGGATTAGTCTTCAGTGTACGAACTGCCTCGTGCTGCCTCAAAAACGCCTCGCTTCCAGTACGCAACAAATCCAAGTGTGCCAGCATGCTGCTGGAGGTGACAAGAAACTCCAAAGACGACAAAGAGCAGATTCCTGAGCCTCCTCAGTCCTCATTCTCCACTCCAACGCGTGGGGGCGATCTCGACTTCGAGCCGGTATAAGGGCTGTGACTTCGTCTGCAAACGACTGTTAGCAAGACATTGCACCCCGACCATATTGAGCAGACTCACGATCTCCTCCTCTCGCCCTCCTTTCTCCTCGCCTCAATGATCCTCATCATCTCCTTCCTGCCACCCTCAGCATCCACCTCTTTCCCACGCATGCTCATAGAGATCTTATCCTGAGCCTGTGCCCGCAATAACTTGCTCAAGAGCAAATGCTGCATCAGCAAGCACACGTATACCCCACAGTCCATGCTATTATCCTGCTGGGGCGAGTCCTCCAAGTTTATGAACCGCAACGGTTTGCCCAGCAATGTACTTATACGATGCGCGACGAGTTTGGCGTGGTGGTAATTCGAAGGCGACAGCGAGTCGTAGTGGAAAGCCACCCCATCCACGATGCTGACGAGGAGTAATGACCAGTGGCTCCCTCCCTCTGCAACATCCACGCGTCGGCAGTCGTTGATAGGGAGGAAGACATGTGTGGTTTTCGTAAAGTCGGGGAGTGCGGATTTCAGACTGAGCGGATCTTGAGTGTTTTGCAACATGAAGGACATGCTGGGTCGGAGAAGGACGATGTGTGCTTTGGGGTAGCCGGAGAGCTTTTCCCGCTCGAGGTATTCCTCCCAGAAGCAGATGGCGTTGTCGGTAAGCCAGTCATCTTGGCGGATAGAGTCGACGTCTTCGCGGGTGAGCCGTACGTCGTGGTAGCTCAGGTATGGGTCGTCGGGGGAAAGCTGGGACAGGGCAAGTGCTGATTAGCGAGGGGAGGATGAGGAGGGGGGGCTGTCTGGCACGCACATTATCGCCAAAGCGTCTGCTGAGACGACCTCCGAATGGGTGGAAGCCGGAACCAGAATTGCGATGCGAATGTTTGGAGGAGGACGGCGGGTCTTTGACGAGAGGCATCGCGGCGACGGAGAAGTGGTGTCTGAGGTCGTGGTTGGAGGGTTTCAGGACTCGAGGATCGCAAGGAATGGAGCGGTGAGGAGGATAGATCGACCAGCGAGGATTTGGAGCTCGGGAGGATGGAGATATATCGTCTTACGTTATGGATAGTAGTGAGGAGAGGAGAGTGTCGAGCAGTGAAGATGGTATTGCCAACTCTAGACGTGGTTGGATGTAGGCAATATAGGACCGCGGCAGCTTTTACGAAAGTTCGGACGAGTAGGATGACGTGGTGTGGGATCTTCCACGCTAGCTTTACCATGTGCTGGGGAATCGGGAGTGATCCACAATACATGCTTGAACAACATGGACAATGGAGACAGTCTTGGACAGTGTCGCCTTGAGAGCTTGTGTATCTCATGGAGAAGTCTCCTGAGAAATCTCCTGCTCAAGTCCTGTAGCATTGCTTGCTGAAGACGCTATCTCATCTCAAGTCATGCTTCTTCCATCATCATGGGCCGTCGCTCAGCAGCTCGCGACTCGCTTCCAGCGGGACAGTGCCCAGTCCATCATGTCGGCTGCGCGTAAGTCGTCCTCGAGCATACGATGGAGAAAGCCGGGCTCGGCTGTCGTCCTGGACTCCTCGCGACCTGCAGCTGCTCCTGTTCCAGTCCAGCGAGAATCCTCTCTTGCCCGTGCCTTCGCCAATGGGGCAGCCAATTTGAGCAGCAAGCTTCGATCGTGATGTAGGCTCCGTCACGCCTTCACAATGGTCCCTGATCCCATGAACACCCTCTCAAACCAGATGGCTCGGCAGGAGAAAGTTCGCGATGCCCTCCTTCACAGCATACTCATGCTCACAGTTTCCGCAAACCAACTTTCCCGATGCAATACTCGTCTCCATCAGCAGTGTATGCAGGTCCTTGAGCGTTTGCGAAGGTTCGCCGTCCTCGGACTCCATCTCCTCGGCGGCGGGAGTCTCAGCAGGAAGATTGGGCAGACCAAGCTGAATTTCAGTTAGCAATGGGACACATCGAGGGCCATTTTAGACGCTGTGTACTTCTTGTGCCAAAGTTTTCATCGCTGCCCAGTCCAGTCTCGGCAGCATGTTCGTGAGGAATAGCGGATTTAGATCGAGCTCAACTTGTTCGAGTTCGGCTTCTTTGGGATGTAGAGGAAACGCGGCGGGGGAGGATTTGCATGACTTCCGAGCGCATGTGAGGAAGTTGAGTGTGAGGAGCTTCATCTTGTGTTCTTTCTATTGGTCTCGTGGTGCCGTCGATCTTCAAGAAGAAGGTCAGACTGCAACGAATTCGCATGTGAAGACAAATTTTGGCTACGCGTATATTGCATACCGCACATCGAACCGCGCTAGTGCTGTCCTCTTTCGCGACATCACCGTCGCCGGCTCCGCGAGATCTGCCTCAACACAAACACCATCAAATCATGAGCGCAGAACCGGAGAACGCCCCAAACAGTGGCGAGGAGGCCCGCGATCCAAGTGGCTTCTTGTCGGAAATCATCGGCGCTCCTGTGACCGTTAAGCTAAACTCAGGCGTGGTCTACAAAGGTGTGCTCGACCTCAATTGCTTTCGATTGCAGGATGCCGTGCTGACAAGAGTAGGCGAGCTGCAATCAGTCGATGGATACATGAACATCGCGTTAGAGGACACGAAGGAGATGGTGGATGGCAAGCAAAGACGGAATTACGGCGATGCATTCGTGAGAGGCAACAACGGTAGGTGCAAATTCTTGTGCTGTTGCGATTCGTGGTCACTGAGAGTGCAGTGCTGACTTGTTTGTCATAGTCATGTACATCTCGGTCGATTCAGCGTCAAAGTGAAGTCGTCGGGACAGTGGCAGAGATGGAATTTGGGGGCAAGGGTCGCGTGAAGAGGTTGGCATTGAAGTGGCTTCCTGTCAATGTATGTGCAAGAAGGTCTTGTTCTATGACACGGGCAAACTCCAACGGCTCCTCACTGAATCCAGGGCTGCAGAGAGCGTCATGCGGCTGAAGCAACGAGCATTCGGTCATCATCAATCCCGCTCATTCTTTGGAATGCTCAACACTGAAGACACCATCTCGACCTTCTGCAGGGATCTTCGAAGTCCAATACGCGTACGAATTTCCATGGATGATCACATCGCCGTTTTCATTCTTCTCCACATCCTCACCATTGATCGCATCCATAAAAGTCTTCTTCGCTCGCTGCGAATCGTTAGCTTGCTGCTCTCGACAGAGATTGAAAACAGACCGACATACTTCCAACCGTTCCCCCTCAATAACCGAGATCTGACCAAGCGTACGAAATCGCTTCCATGCGTCTTCGACCGGCAATGCAACCTCGAATGGTTCGACATGCTCCCCGATCGGAAGAGAGAAGAGCTGATCATCGCTCGCTTTGAGAATGGTCAAAGGAGTCACCTTGATCTGCTCGTCAAACACCTTCCGCCACTCCTGATGGCGAAAGCGAGGCTGATCATCCCCCGACTCCTCCGCGATAGCAAAGTTGAGCTCATGTGCGACTTTCTCCCATGCTGTAGAAGCTTTGTGGTTCTTGGGAGCGTTCCAGTCTTCGACATTCCATACCAGACCCAGCCTACCGTGAGGCTGCAGTACCCTGTGAAATTCCTTCAACGAATCCATATTGGCGAACCAGTGGAAACTCTGCGAGCAATTAGCTCGATACCCTCACAAGTCACAGCATTGAAGACCCACCTGGGCAATCGTCAAGGCGTCAACACTCTCATCCTCCAGACTCGACATCGAGTCCGCAACACCGTCGACTACGCTGACACCCTTC
The DNA here is from genome assembly GCF_000219625.1 of Zymoseptoria tritici IPO323. Taxonomy (NCBI): domain Eukaryota; kingdom Fungi; phylum Ascomycota; class Dothideomycetes; order Mycosphaerellales; family Mycosphaerellaceae; genus Zymoseptoria; species Zymoseptoria tritici. The sequence goes on along the minus strand of NC_018212.1, from coordinate 1,538,362 downwards.
AATTGCTTTCCCTCCAACACTTTCCGCATATCCTGATGCGGCTCCACGGCGATGATACGGAAGCCTTCTTCCCGCTTCGCCAGTGCCTCTGTGAACTTGCCTGTTCCGGCCGCGAGATCCACGATCACGGCGCCTTGCTTGCCCTCCACATCCAGCTGCTCGAGTAGGACTTGGGTGATGGTGTCAGAGTAGGCTGGGCGGTGAGAGTCGTAGGCCGTGCTGTTAGCGAAGCCGGCTTGTGCTCGATCGTGAATTCGTGGAGTGGACATGATTGAGATCGCCTGAGGAGTAAGGTACGGCCAGGTGTGGTAAGTGAAAGTATGAATTGGTTGAAAGTTGTGTATCTGGAGTTTTTGCAGGGCTCAAATGCAATTGATCAGGGACGTCTGAGGATCGGCGGGCGATAGCGAGGTGGGAATTGCCAAGGTACAGACGCTGTGGAATCAAGTCGCAATAACGGGAAGACCGAAAGCGGAATCAAGAAGGGAACGAGTCTTTGATGTCTTCTCAACGTGGTGCACGAAGTCGTTCAAGGATGTGGACAGCTACGTCGTGCCAAGCTGGGATGGAGACTCGAAGCTTAAAAACATTGGAGAACTGCCGCGTACCCTCGAGATGTTCGATATCCTTCACCTCACCTCTCTATGCCGGTTTGCGGATCATTATGATTGCGAAACGCGTCGAGGACAGAATGCCTGCGAGCAGGCGCCCCATATATGCAATTCTGCCTCGATCTGGCACGAGACAATCTGCTCTACGGGACATGAATCAAAGGTCAATCTCCACATATTCGAAAGGAAGAGGTAGACTTACCCGATCGCGACGAACATCGATGGGTATGGTCGAGTCAGCGGAAGCATATTCGAATTAGCAGAGAAGATGAGTATGTGTGGTTGTGTATAGTAGTACAGTAGATGTGTGTACCTAGCACGGGAGTCTGGATGTTTTGTCAGCCCTGTGTAGGGATGTGCTTCCACCGTGGATGGAAGAAATGTGTGTATATACACCATGGATTCCACCATGGAGTCCATGGTGGTTGTAAGGAAGGATAACCTGAAGGGGAATGGTCAGTCACGTGTATACAATCTATGTTATAAACCTCCACATCTCAGCTTCCTTCCACCTCAAGCCTCGTCACCAATGTCCTGTGTGAACACGCTGGCAATGATCTCCTTAGGGCTATCAAACTGATCCCCCTCGTCGTCGACAAGTCCCTCAGAGCTGTTAGCAAGCTTGCGTTGTATGCGGAGGTTCCAATACAAATACACAAGCATCTTAACGGTGGTGTAGGAGAGCTTGTTACGGCGGAGGTTGTGAATGAAGCCATGGGCTGACCAGTTGCGCTCGGCGGTGCCAGTCGTTGGTGCAATAGACAGTGCGAGCAGCGCGAGAGCTGTTAAAGCTGGATGGCTGTCTTTGAAGAAGTTGTACCACCATTGCACGGGAGTCATTTAGTGGTGTGCCTGCCAAGTTATCCCATTGCTGAATGGTCCCTGCTTTGAGCGAAGAAGCGTGAGACCGGCCACCACCTCTGCCATCAGTTTATCCGTTAAAGCCATGCGTTCCTTAGTATCCAAGGTCTCAAACTTGGCAGTCTTGTCGATAGCAAGGATGTCGTAGCAATGCTGGTAGAGCTATGGCCGCAGACTGTCGAGGGTGTCGTTGTCAATGAGGATGAAGTGGTAGTCCTTGTGGTCACGGACTGAAGGGTCTGCGAGGTAGGCCACAACCATAAGGGGATGGTAGGCCTGTCTGTATCGGTGCTCGAGCTTGCTGTTAATGACAGCTTGACTGATGAGGCCGGTGTTGAATGACGTATTAAAGAGCATCTTCCAGCAGCTATAGACGCGTGAGAGCGATGGCATGTCTGTTTCCAATGCGAGTGTGACTGCAAGGAAGGGTGTTATTAGTTTAAGGTAGCTCTTCAAATCCGACCAGAAGGTCGGCTGCTGCAGGATGGTATAGATGCGTTGCCACGCTTCTTTTGCATCCAGCGAAGCTCCAGGCCCAAGCAGCATGGCCGTGTATTCATCCACGTTGTTGGTGAGGGCCTGAAGGTGTCGGCGGTTCGAATTAATGGCCTTTGCACAGTTTGGTCTGCCCTGCCAGCGTGTTTTGCCAGGCAGCTGGAAGGTGGTAATTGGGCCATTGGCGATGTAGCGGAGGGTCTCAACTGCGAAGGGATGATTCTTGAAGTACTTGGCTACCTCCTTGATGCCGTAGAATACCAGTGTGATGTCGTCGTCCTTGTGAATGTCGAGCATGAGGTTGTTGAAGTTGTGAGAGTAGCAGCCAATTCCGATAATTTAAGGGTGCAGCCTTGCGACCTACTAGCGCGTTAGTTAATTGGTCAAAAGCTTATCGATAGAGCGTGCCGCTCCTCCCGCCCCCGGATTTGAGCAGCGCTAAACCGGAGTTGGACATGACTCAGCATTAAAGAAATACCGACTTACTCTCGAGCGTGTCGACCTCATGTTTGAGGCATTGTCAGTGCACAACGCAACCACTTTTCCAGGATATTCTTTGATCACATCCAAGAGGCCGTTAGCGAGATACTCGCCGGTATGGCGGTCGAGTCTTGTGGCCACGGAGCTGAGGAAATATGGCGCTCGAGAGGTGACCTGCAAACGTTGGTTAGTAGGCTTCATTTTCGACACCAAACTGACCAATCAACGCACTGCGAGATAGTTGACAATTGCTTCACCGCGAGGATTCGACTATCCATCCGTCACCAACGTGACGTTGTTGCTGCGGCGGATCGCCTTATCGACCTGGGCCTTCATGGCGGTGTATTGCCGTGGCAGTATCGTGCTGGTGAGAGCCTTGCGCGTCGGCGGTGTGAACGAAGGACGCAGACGGTTAACAAACTTCAGAAACCCAGGATCTTCCACAGTGCTCAATGGCAGACCGGCACCAAACACCCACTGAGCGCAGTCATCAACGGCAGCCTCAGACTCCTTCTTGTCCATGGCATCAGCATACTAAAGCATGCCTCGCTGACGGTGGCGTGAAGGGCTTGAAGTTGAAGGCGCGGTCTCGAAGCTGGTCATGGCAGCGTCCTCATCAACTGGCAATCGCTCCGACTGATACTGCTTCCACAGATGCTCCGGAAGCTGCTAACACCTTCTCAGATGCTCAATAACACGCCCTCGTTCATTCGAAGTCTACTCGTCCTTGCAGTGGATACAGACGACATTAGGGTGCCGCTTACCCTCCTTAAGAGCGCCGCGAGTGACTTCAAGCCAGCAGCTATCCTTAGTCCTCACACGCCTCTTTGCAGAGCGTCGTCGTTGGTCAGGCATTGAATGGAATGGAAGGTTTGAGAATGATTAGAGGTGTAAAGGAAGTGGTAATTGACTCAATATTGCAGCAGCGACTCACCTTCCTTTTGATCACCAACAACGACTCCACCGAGCCTACCTTCTTCCGCACACGATCCAACAACCCTTCTATTACCATCGTTATAGCTCCATCGAATACAGACCTCACTAGCCATTCAGAGCCTCATAAACACCACAATTCGATCAGTCGACTTCAAGAGCAGCAAGAGCAGTCATAAATGACCAGAGGTGCAGTGGAAGCGTCGTTTTGAACGTCGGCAATGAGAAGGACCGATAATGCAGCGATACACTATGCCAATACAGGTAACGCGTGAGTTATTACCCTTGTGGACGGTCACCACCAATTCTTTGGTACACAGCGTCCACGTGGGTATACACGTGTATGGCCATAGTGTGGATGGTGGACGCACATCCCTAGCCCTGTGTGCACAACGTCCCAAATCTGACATGGCGGGACTAGCCAACGCCATCAAACCTTGAGGCACGCAACCCATTGAACCCAGTGTCGATTGTTGAACTCTCAGGGTTTTGGGCGATTTGCGAAGGGTTCTAGTCTTCTAGAGTGGTATCCCTGGCACGCTGACTCCCCACGCCGGAAGCGTGGGAGATGTAACGTTGGACAAAGAGAGTGTGCTGCAGCACAGCATCACCACGAGGGTAGTCGCACAACAACGTCCGTGCCGTCATGCCTTCCCGGAAAGAAAATCTTGGTTGTTTTGACGGTTGAGCTGAGCGTCTTCGAGAAGCGCCACAACCGGCCAGATTTGGACCTCACCAAGTCAAGCTGCTAGACACGTTGCGGCAGGCTGAGACCATTCCAAAGCACAAAGACCGACATCACGTCGCCGGCATGTCATGGGAAGAAGCCAAGTCTGCAGTGAGTGAGGTTGGGGCGAAAACAGGTCGAGGTGCATGTACCGGCTGGAAGTCATGGCCGAAGTGGAGCGTGGCGCTGTTCTCGCATAGGAGGAGGTCGGGACCGGGCGAAGTGGTAAGACTGAGATCGTGGGAAAGTTTCAAGAGTAGAGAGGTACCGTCAAGGTGGGAAGTGCGTCGTGGACAACATAGTGGACAACAATATTGGGCGAATCACCAAAGGGCGCTCCGGGGGCACGCTTTATTATACTTTCTTATTGCCCATGCAGAGGCGGGGCGGCTCCACCGTCCGGACATGGTCAATACGATGGAAAGAGCGCCATGGTTGTCAGTCGGGGGTCGGTGGGCATGTGGATTTTCGACGATACGAAGACCAGACTCCAGAGTCTCGTAATCAGCCATTGCCTGAGCAATGTCGATACCTATACTGTACTGTATTCATCGTCAGATCATTTCATCTTGTTGTACGGGTCGCTTGTACGGCCCGATCCTGGAGCTATTTGCGGCAAGGAAGCAAGCAAAGCCCAGCCCAGCTCCACCCGATCAGATCTGAGAGGCTGCAGTGCCTGAATCCAATAGAACTACATCCCGACGGGACCGTGAGAGATTCTTTGTCGTCCACCTTTTTGGACCTCCCGTCCATCACCACGACCACGACCCTTCTTCCACTCATTGTCGAAATCTCCCGTCGTATTCATCGACACACTCCGAATACCGCGGTCGAGTATATTCTGCTTCCTCAAATCGACAGGACCCACCCGCAGACCCCCTGGTCCACGGCCGCGCCATCATCCTTTTTCCAGCCCTCCCAGTCGACTCCGCCCCCTGCTCCGCTTTCGTCGTGTCGAGACCGAGCAGCTTCCAATCCACGCACGACATACCACCCACGATCAGTCCATCGACGACGAGACACGCTTGCATGTGAAACGGCACTGCACACGACCCTGTATATATACATATCTACCCGAGCATCGTTCCATGGGCCGTTAGAACCCATCGGCTTCCCCCCAGCACACCGGTCGCAGTGCACCGCCCTCAAGTGGACATAAAAGCACAACTACAAATGCCGAAAGGGTTGAACCTCAAGAACTTTGGCCGGCGCAAGTCATCTCAAAGTGGTCTCGACTTTCCCGAGGAAGAGCAGCCAGCCGCGACCTCGTCCTTCCGAGTCATCGAGAGACCAGACAAGAAGCGTGTCACATATGGCGCTCCTGATCGCGGAGTGAGCAGGCCCTTCAGTTCGCCGCTGCACGCTCTGAGAGGGAAGTCGGAGAACGATTTAGGCCTGGCCCTCGAGGCGAGCAAAAACTCCTCTCGGCAGAGCTCCGTCAGGCCATTGACGGGTGCAAGAGGCAGCGGTGGGACGGTTGCATCAGGTTCGAGTGGATACTACGACTCTTCGGCGTCTGCGCGCCATAGCTCGACGTCCACCCTCCCGTCGTCAATCGACCCAGATCGCGCGCCGGAGGACGAGGAACTGTTCCCTCCGGCTGTGCGTAATTCTACTACGAGCATGTTCCACACCGCATCTGCGCCAGCGGACATACCTCCACCACCAGCCTCCTTCGCCTCGCGAGCCGCTCGCACGTTCTCGTTTGCGAAGACTGCAAAGAAGGAGTCCAAGGATGACGTTCCTCCAGTGCCCCCTCCGCATGGATTCAGCGGCTCAAGTCCGGGTCGGGATCGAGCAATGACCACTAGCAGTTATGCCAGCACTGCCGTTCCGCCCAAGGCCGAGCTGACCCTTGGAAATGATTTCGGGGATGATTTCAGTAACATGTTTGACAGTTTGCAGAAGCAAGACGGTCCAATACTTCCCCCTGTCACCCAAAATTTTCACCGAACTGTACGTGCGCTGGATCCTCACCGCCAACGAGATGCTAACGAATGGCAGGATTCGGAGCCAATGTTCCCACCACGAGCACTATCCCGAGCTGCACTGTCTCCATCACCGAAATTGCAAGCTCGAAACGACGAGCTCGAGTCGCCGTATTCCTACGACGACCCTCTTTCGGCCGGACTACTGTCTTCAAGTTCGGCACGGAGTTCACCACGAATCGACAGTCCCCCGGTGGGAGGCGGTATTGCGCAAGCTTTCTTTGGCAACACGAATCCTGGGTACTCTCGTGTTCCCGAACGATTGACGTCGCCAGTGCTCCTTGAGCCGCGCCATTCGTACGAAAGTCTGGTCGGGCAAGATACAATCTCTGGGCGTGGGAAAGGGAAAGAGCCGGAATACCCGAATCGCCAAACTCAGATCGATGAGCACGACCGATGGGTTCGCAAAGTCTCTCTGCGCGATCCGCAAGGGTCGAGCATCAGCCCTGCTCCGGTCAACCGACTTGCTCCCTCAAATGGTAATTCTCGGTCCCCACATGTGTTGCGAAATGATACTCAGGCATTAGCAGGCGCATCAAGAGCGAGAAGCCCAGGCAGCTCGACACGGGACTCTGAGGGTGGCAGCGACTCAATACACACAACACCGCGGGCGAGCAGAGGCGGAACGAGGCCGGTGGGCGATGATACTTTGTTCGAATCTTCGCCTGCAGGACCTCCGTCTCGCGCAGTGCGACCATCGATTAATCTGAACGCAAGCGCAAACGGTACACCCAGGAAGATTACCAAGGAGGAATTCCAGGCCCTGCAAAGGAAGGGCGAGAGCAGTTCAGATGAAAGTGATGAGGAAGAGCATGTATCTGATGACGAATACGACGAGGATGATGTCGAGCGGGCGAGGAAGATTGCCACACAACGTCGACAGCAGCAGGCTACGATGTCGGTCTACCGCCAGCAGATGAAAAAGGTCACCGGTGGAGGACCAACAGATCTCCCGGGAAATCGACCAGTGAATGATCGCGGGTACAGCGCGCCAGCCCTGCATCTCGGCGGCATTGGTGGCACGCCGCCGACTGAGTCTATGAGAGGGCAGCACAGTGGAGACGACGATGAGGATGTTCCGCTTGGCATACTGCAGGCGCATGGATTCCCGAGTGCTAATCGACCTCCAACCGCGGCGGAGAATGACAGGAGAACGTCAATGGCAGGGTCCGCGATTGGTGCTGGTCAAGGCAATCTGCCACCTTTTGCTCGGAGACTGCCTGCCGATCCATACTTTGGCGCGGGACTCGTGCAACAGAGCACTCGGGAGTCTCTGCATGGGCCTGCGGCCTCTGTCTTCGGTATGCCGACTGGACCTGCACCTGGTGCAATGGGTCATCCGGCAGGTCTCGTCGGTGTTATCGCTGGCGAAGAGCGAGCCAGGGCCGCTCGTCGAGGGAGCCCGAACTCCGCCTTTGGAAATGGAGCGAACGGTCCGAATATGCCACTGCCTGCTAACATGGCCATGGGGCAGAGAACAATGTCCATGGGCAATTTGGCGGCCCCTTCAGTGTATACACCGTCCGGTGTTCCTCCGATGCCGATGCTGCCCATGGGAATGCCAATGATGCCGCAGGGCATGGATCCTGCCTCGCAGCAGATGCAACAATTCATGCAGATGCAGATGCAAATGATGCAAAACATGATGACAATGCAGCAGGCGCAATTCAATGGCCAAAATCCTCAAAACTTTGCCGGTTCGCAACGGCCAATGTCGATAGCCAGCCACGGCTCTTTCAACGGCCTACACCAACGTTCAATGACCATGATGAACCCACCTCAAGGTTGGAGTGGCTCTTCTGGACCTGGACAGCCGCGACCCAACAGCGTCATGCCACAATTCGGTAACTCTCACGCGCCTTCAGTTGCCGGTCTCGCTGTTCCCGGAAGCCAGCCAGGACAAGGCTACACTCCGTCAATCGCGCCCAGCGAGCGCAGCAACGTCGGTAGGGCTTCGCGCTACCGGCCTGTCTCTCAATTCGATGATCTTTCCGGCCGCACCCAAAGCATGACTTCCTCCCATACCCTGCAGGCCTTTACCCGACAACAGTCCTCGCAAAATGTTCCCGGCACGACCTTCAATGGTACTACCGTGCAGACTCCCAAGTCCACGATCCGCGTCATCGACAAAGCAAAGGGCGCGCCCAAGACTGCTCTCGGAGGAAAACAGGTCCTGGATGAGGATGAGGACGATGGCTGGGCGGAGATGAAGAAGAAGCGCGAGGACAAAAAGAAGTCAAAGTGGACGTTGGGGAGGAAGGGAAAGAATTCTGCGGCTGAGGAACAGGCTGCGCTCGAGGAATTGTACCAGGGCATCAATTAGGAGTCGCACCCTTCAAACGTGAGGAGTGACTCGATGGTCGGACCTGGTTCGTCAAAGTCGAAGTCGGGACAATGAGAGAGTGTGTTCTTTTTACATCAATCGGGCGAGATGTTGCATGCAGGCGGGTTGGAGCTCAAAACAGGACATTGGATGGTTGGTTGTCGTTGTTCATATTGCATTGCGAGGGACCACAAAAGGGCGGGGGTTTTCAGGAATCAATGGCGCTGGAGTCTCTCATATTACTATGATGGGCTGGAGATTGTGTTCAGAAAGAAAAATGAAGGGCATGCGACGACAAGGACTTGTACGAAGGAATATGAGCTGATCGAGACGGCGACTGACAGAAGCGAGAACAAGAGATAGATGGTGCGTGTCGATACTGTCTAATGTTTGAACACAGGCCCCTTTTCACGTTTTCTTACTTGTTCTTGGGCGTTTCTACTTCTGTCACTTTTACTACCATTTCCATCTCACTTCTGCGTTGATCACTCTGAAGAGGTGGAGCAGGCCTGAAGTCTGAGTGTGAGTGTGAAACATTCACTTGACCAATGCGCTAGGCTGTCTTAGGATTCGAGCCTCATGCAAAGTGACGGGCGTGTCTTACGCGAAATGCACGCTAGCGGGCCGGGACTCTTTGGCTTCCTTCACCACTGGACTTCCGGGGGAGCTGGACTCCTTCTTCAATACATCATCGACGTGCATCGGGATTGCACTGCGATATTGCGCTTCGAATGCCAGCAACGTATTCGGGCATCTTTGAAGGACTCGACTGAGACTCGACCGTCCTGCGCTTTTGCGCCTCTCGACTCGGCTGCGCATCGAGGCCGGCATTCGCGACGTGCGCCCACACTTCTCATAGAAGCATCGACAAGTGCTACATCAGCCATGTTCTCATCATGGACTGCACCTTCCTCCCGAGCCTCTTCGCCATCTCCTGCATCGTCACCTTCGTCTCCAACGTCGTTCCATGATGCGCTCACGACTTCATCTTCACCTTCATCGTCCCCAACTTTGTTCCACGATGCTTCCTCGGCTATCGAAGCGGACTTCCCACCTCGAGCAGTTTTATCGACAACAAAGTCGCCTTCGTCGACAACAGAAGCTCCAGCCGACGATGCAGTGTCCACAACATCACAGGAAGCAATCACGGCCAACACGAAGACAGAAGAAAAGGTTCGGCTCGTCACGACCAGGCAGCCTTTGCACTTCTTCGATTTCCCGCAAGAAATTGTGGATCACATTCTTGGGTATGCGTACCCGGAGGAAGACCTCGCCAAATTCGTGGTCAAGGAAGACTGGGATGAGGAGGAGATGGAGCGCAAGCGGATCAACTTCGCATACGAACTGCGACCTTTCCCACCACGAAAAGTGTGCGACTTCATGGTTTCGAAGAAGTTCTTTGCATGCGCCACAGCAGCATGGGTTGGCAATCAAGAGTTCATCCACCGCTCGGCACGTCCGGCAAGCAGCAGCAACTCTATCTTTGATGGGCTCGGCACTTGGAGAACCCGGCGCACACATTTCGCAATCGTGGAGCGCCTGTGCAAAAGACTCACTACACAGTTCCGATCGGTACTCACCTTGGACAGGCTTCCGAATCTGAGTCGTCTTACACTCCGGGTCGGAGCCGATTCCTTCCAAGTGCTGGAACCACGATTCGCGTGGCAGTTTGCGCTCACGGAGGAAGACCTTGTCAAGGTTCTCGTCGATTGCAAATACATTACCCGGCTTTCTGGATTGACACACCTTGCGTTGACACCTGCGGATATCAAATACGCCACCAGCAAGCAACAGAAGTCGCTATGGAAGACGAACGTCTCGGCGTTAGAAAAGGCGCTCAAACCATTTGTCTTGACTCCATTAGCCTTGCACAAATTCGATCCCGAGCTCAAGACGCATCCTGCAGGCTACCCCGTGCAGCAGGCTTTCGGGTTCCAGCGCCTGTGGAAAGCTTTCCTCGAGAGCGAAAGACTTGGGCACGGCGGGCAGGAAGACGAATCTTCTTCCGAGGACAGTGGAGCGGTACATACCTCCATGGCGATCGCCAAGCTGGGGTTCACCTTTCCGCGTGCTGAAAGCGCCTCGAATGAGCATGATCCCTCGAAGCAAGACAAGCAGGACGGCGTCAGCCGTGCAGATCTTATCACAATGCTCAACGCAGATCTCAAAGCCGCATCATTCTACGGATGTGGGCCTGCTTTGACCTCACTCACCGATGAGATGCCCCGGCTGTCATCACCTCCGGGACAAAGCTTGTGCATGGAAGTCAAGCAACACCCAGAAGCGGTCTTTCGCGGCGGCGACGAGGAGTCCATCTGTCGAATCAACACAAGCGTCGGCGCCGCGTCTTTCTTCCAGAACGAACTCCCATCCATGTCCATGAACGAGCTGGGCGTAATAACCGACAGCGCCGATTTCTCCAAGCAAATTATGGACGCCGAACTCACCGAGCTTCCTGCCGAGAACTTTGCAAATAGCGAAGCTGCCCAGCAAGTCTCGTCTGGTCTGGCCGAAACCCGCGAGCACGGTAATCGGCGTCTCGATAACTTCTTTCTCCAAGAAACCTGCATGGATGGTCCGTCTGGCCTGCCAACCATTCTCCAGTCGAAGTCAGTCATCCGCAAAGACGGACCAGTCACCACTATGTTCAGTGACGCCGGCAATGGTGACTGCATCTTTCCCTGGAGCCCCTGCAGAGACTGCGAGATGGCCAAGCAATCTCTGCTCTCTCGTCAAACCAGCACTAATGAGCCCAGCGTTGCCAGTCTCGCAAGCTCCATGGAACCTGAGCAGAGCAATAGCCTCGCTGTGTCGGAACTCTCGGGCGAAGTCTGCGATCATCCCACCAGCCCCGCCCCGTCCAGCCACCAGCATCTGGCCGATATCTCGAAGGGGCCAGACACGCACGCGACGACTACATCCACTTCCGATGCAGCAGCGTTGGCATCAAAGCAGGAAGCCAGCGTCAAGTCGCCGTCAAAGCCAACAGCCGCCATGTCTTTGATTGAAGAGCAGCGCACAAGCAGCCCACGCTTTTCCATATTACCGCAGAAGAAAGTGGACAAAGTCTCCGATTTTCTCGCGACTCTTCCACATGCCATGTCTGTTCTGGCCTCTCCATCGAATGCAAGCGCTTTTGGTCTCGTCGAGCACAGCGATGTCGTTGACATACTTAGACCTCTGGCTTTCACGATGTCATCATCACCGGTCCGTCGAGATAGCATCAAGTTCGTCAACGGGCGCATCTATGCGAAGGCTCGTGCGGAAGCTCTCCGGAGGCAGACCAACCTCCAAAACATGGCGATTCAGTTTTATCAAACGACGAGTGAAGCCGTTGAGGTCTTTCAAGGCTCAAGTGGACCATCCGGGCATGTTGAAGAAGCTCTCACGAGTGCCACGAGTCCCGCACAGGCTCCTGCAGAGCCTAGTAACATTGATGAAAAGGCCTCGTCTCACAGCGGTGGTCAAGCTCTCAGAAGGGACGAGGCCGAGGGTATCCGATACTCAGAGGCTGACGAAATTTGCATCGATGGAGAACTCTTGTGGTATCTGATTCAGCCAAAGCTGGTGGAGCGCAGATGGGTCTATCCAGAATGTCACAACAGGCTTGCACTTGACCTAGAAGCTATGATGGTGAACGGCAAAGACAAGGCAGCCGTCCGTGAGGTGCTGCTGAATTGGCTGGGGACGGGCCCATATGCTCCTACCGGGGCTGCCATCGATGAATTTGTTCGTTGGCTGTTCGACTTCGTCAAGTCCCATTCTGCTTAGGCAGGGAAGCAGTCGAGAGATGATCTGCTCGGGCGGCTTGGATTGAGCAATCTCTCGTGTGCAGCAAATGCGCTCGTCAGAGCATAGCGATTGGAGATCTGGAAGCTTGACTGGGAGTTTTGAAGATCAAATTGGAAAGGTTGGGAAAGAAGCGTGCAGTGAGCGACATGTTGTCCAGGCCGCACCCGAAGGTCATGAAGGTCATGCAGAGGATTGGGAAACAATTTGCCGGGCGTGGACAACAGAGAGAAGGGGTTAACATCCTCTCGATCTGACATGTACTCTCAGATCATACAATGTCCGAAGATGGTACGCTTGTCTGGTGCGCACGATGGTAAGAAAAGGCTTGCAGATATTGCTTCGCACTGTCAATGGCTGCGCATTGCGACAGCTGGTGGTTCAGGATTGGTAAATTTGGGACGGCGCTATGAAGTTCTGGGGCTTGCTTCGTTTCAGGTACAGTGCATCTTTCATTTCAACACAGATCGTGAGGAGTATTTTCTTATTCCAGTCGTTCCTACGTGTTCAGTGATTTTATTTCACCATCTCTACGCATTGCGTCTCATCTCTCGTCGATCACGGGCTGCATTTGAGCAACATTCACTTGAAAAAGACGCTAAGCTTTCTTCGGCCAGAGTGTGGCTGAGCAGTCTAGTAACGTTTGCATATCCACTTTGCGCCGACTAGCGGGGACTTCCGCTGCCTGATTCTTTTCACGACACGCCTCTTGCCTCCACTCTCTCCAGGAACATCCACCAAATTTGAGGATACATCAAAAGCTCCGCCACCAAAACTGCGCCAGCCTGTACTGCGCTACATCGCCGCTGCTTTGAAGGACTGCATCGGCCAGGATTTCTTCAGCCCTCCTGCGCGCACGACTACTGGGGGCTCTCGGCATTCATCGTGCTACTGTGCTGGTCGACTTGCGCTGCCGCTAAGGCAAAGTCGAATTCTGCGTGCTCGGCAACCCGAAGACTCGAGCTCTGGAGGGTTTCTTGAAGCGCCTTGCGCAACATCTCCGCATTCTCCATCGTGAATTCAGCCTCTGCCGTCGAGATGGGACTCTTTGACTTACCGCAAGAGCTGGTGGACGAGATCTTTGATCTTGCGTATCCGGAAGAGGAGATGAACTACGTCAACTGGGAGCAATGGGACAGCGCAGAGATGGAAAAAAAGCGGAACGACTCGTCGTACGAGCTGCGCCCTTTTCCCCAACCCAAAGTGTGCCAATTCTTCATCTCGAAGCGCTTTCTCCTCGAGGCATCGCGGGCATGGGTGGGCAACCAGAAATTCGACATCACAGGTCGCTCTCAAGAAAAGACATTCAATTTGCAAGATTCGAAATCGCTGGTGTCACGCTTTTGTCAGACCATGACAATGACTGCCCGACGCTACATGATTATCCGATCTCTTCCCCGGCTGAAACATCTGACACTTGGAGTCACTTACGATTTCTTCGAGGCATTGGAACCTCGTTTCTCGTGGACATGTGCGTATGAAAAGAAGGACTTGAACAAGGTCCTGAAGGGATTTGCCTGGATCAAGGACATTGCAGGACTGCTGACATTCAGAGTATCGCCCGGATTTCAGCCATATACCAAGACTGAGGCGGACAAACGGCAATGGCGGCGCAATGTTATGGCCCTGGAAGAAATGTTGGTTGCGACCGCCACAGGACCCAAAGATGAGCCGCTACCATCGCTGCCGCAGTACTATGCGACATCATCCAATTACAGATCAATGACACCAAGTTATCCGACATCGCCCGCATACTATCCGACATCCCCTCGGTATCATCCACAGTCACCGGCGTACTGTCCAGAAATCTTTCCCTGCGCCCCTGAGTCACACCGAGTCGCCACCAGGTCGCCGCAGCACGTCTCAAGACCAATTTCGCACGCTCCGGGATCAGACTTCTGGTCTCCGGCGTCCTCTACGCCACGATCCCGACCGCATCCGAACGAATTCGCATCATCTTCGCTCTCCCCGATATCACGCAGCCGCCGCCTAGCATCTCCCCGGTACTGTCCAACTTCGCCTCCTTACCGCTCGTCATCTCCTCAGTATCGCGCAACATCGCCTCCACTCTACCCGACGTCATCCACTTACAATCCAATGTCACCACGTTACAACTGTGCGTCGTCGCCTTCGTACTGCCCAGCATCTCCGACGAACAATCGGACATCGTCTCCGCATGGTCCGACTTTACCTCGCTACTGTCCAGCATCCCCTCCCTCTTCACACTCGGCCGCCCCCATATCACCAGGTCACAATCCAACATCACCTGCGTACGAGCTTGCCGGGAGATCATCCTCACACGCTCCGACATTCCCCAAGGACGGTTATGTATCACCTTTATACAGTCCTCCATCACCTGTGTATCATCCGAAATCACCTGTAGGTGACTACCAAGCATAGGCCTCCGCTCCAAAATCCCCGCAGCAAGGTGCAGAGTCGCCTGTGTACAGTCCAACAACACCAATGGGTTGCGACGAAGCGTGCTTGTCTCGAATGCAATCCGAGGACGGTGCAGCATCGCCAAAGTACAGCCCTACCACCCCGTTGGTATCCCCGAGCACAGCTCCATGCGCCTCGAACTCACCAAAGTTCTGTCCAACATCACCTGGCTACTGCGGAGATTCGCCATCGCTTTGTCGGACATCGTCCAAGTACGATTCGACGAGACCTAGACCACCATTGTCGGAGCATCACGTTCCAGAACACATCGGACACCTGGCAGACGCAAGCGAACGATCGACCGGCCCTTGTAAAGAGATGGATGCTGGCGATGTTCCTGGCTCCGTGGAAGAGATCATCCGGCTAGCAGTGAAAAATCCAAAGGGCTTCCTTGGCTGGCTAGAGAAGACGAAGAAGCCGAAGACAGAAGCCACAGATGCTGCGAAGAAGATCTGCGAGCGGAATCGATCCACCGCTGGCAGCGCAAGCCGAGGATTGGACACTGATGTTCCATTCCTGGACATTGCGCAGACTCAAAGGAACTTCGTCGAGGGCAGCCCTCTCAGCAAGAAGATGGAGCCGAAAACTCCGAACGGCGGCCGCAAGCGTCGTATCGACTCATCGGATATCATCGATGATGATGTTACCTCGAAGAAGAGGCGCATCACGAAGGGGAAAGGCATCACTGACCAGGACAGTCGATCCCACATTACCGCAGACTCCTCGCCTCCAGAACAGATCAAGCAAGGCGACGCTACCGTGCGAAAAGTTGGAGCTGGGAAAGAAGAGTCCTGGCTGACCCTCGCCCGCGCCGGTGAGATCGAGTCAGCCGCTGATCAGCTTCAGAGTGCCATTCAGTCAACTTTGATAGTGATGGGATGGCCGGAGACCGCAAAGCATGCGAATCTCGCTGGCTATATGGCTTTCATGGTCCTGATGGGAAAAGACGAAGAGCACGTGCGGAAGGAGCTGGGAGGTGCTACTCTGGGCCTGAGCAGATACGATGCCACTGCTGACGACTTGGTCCGATGGTTGTTTCGTCATGTCAGCTTGCTCGAAGTTTAGGCGACACGTGGTCTTAAAGAGCCCTTGTGCCGAAGGAGGCTCATTGTGCTGCGAGAAGGTCGCAGACCGCAGCTGCTGTTCAGTGTGAGTTCCGAGAGGTGAGAAGGGTGCAGGAATGGTCAGGGCTTTTAGCAGAAGTTCTGATATGCTCTTTGTCATGAAGTGCGGAGTCCGGGAGTCTGGGTCAGCTTGAGCGAAACAGCTCAGACACGCCAAGACTTGCCCGAATAGGAAGGAACGGCAGAGGATAGCTGTTCTATGCAAGTGTGGCATTCTGCGCGGTAGATCATGATGAACAATGGATTGACCATAGCTTTGACTGTGTCTCACTTGCGTGTGCAAGATCTCCGAATGCGAGCTCACCTGAATTAGGAAGTGAAGTCGGCGCGGTCGCGTTCTCGCAGGCAAGCGCGAATGCTGCCTGATCTTAGCGTCACTTCAACTCTGTCCTCCAAATCCTCACTTCATCCAGCCACAAGACACTCTCTGCACAAGATCAGGAAAGCATCCTTCCCAGAACAACATGCCGACCAATCTCGACATCGAGAAATGCTTGCGACGCACAGTACTACGATTATGGGATGACTGGGATCCAGAAGCGAAATTCGACATCGACATAGTGCGCGAAGAAGCCGAGAAGACACTCGGCGTTGGAAAAGGATACTTCATTGACGATCTGTTCTGGAATGTGAAGAGCAAGACGATCATACTTGCTGCCGCGGATGTGCTGTGGTGCTCATCTGAGAAGTCGCCACCACAAAGCGCCGACTGCTTCCTTCTTGGGCTTCCTCTGGAAATCCAGAACATGACATTCAAAATGGCATTTGTCACATCACACACAATCCTCCGCACAATCTCAATCGTCGGGTGGGCGGAGTCTCAAGCGGAATCGACCGAAGACGATATCAGAGATGAGTACGGGCAATGCGAGCTAGAGACGTTCCCGAGGATCGGATCATTCCCTCCGCTTCAGGTCGAGAAGTTCCTGGTCTCAAAGGCATTTTCTGAAACCGCTGCCAAGGCCTACGTGCAAGACCAATGGATTGATCTCAGCTCGTCGAGGGTCTTCTCAGGAAGGACAATTGCCGAACAGCCACGAAGCATCTTGTGTAGATGGGCTACCAAGATACACATCAGCGCATCTTGGTCGGTTCATGCCAATGTCTTGTCAAGCGAACACTTCAGGAGTCTTAAGTGGCTGAAGGTGAAGGTGCATCCATCTTACTTTCGTTCTCGTCACGATGTGTTCGAGGAAGATCCGGACGAGGATGCCTTCCAGCGCGGAGAGGCCTTGGATGTTATCTTGAGCGATGCGCAAATACTCTGGTGTGATGTTGCGCATGACCTGGGAGGTATTCGCGGCCTGAACAGCATCAAGCTCTTGACAGCCACTGACGAAGAGCTCACTGCCTTCGTGTCCACAAAACTTGGCAAACTCTACGTTGACATGACGCTGGAATCCCTCACCCCGGCTGAGACCAAAACATGGCAGTCGAATCTGGAGAGATTGGAGGAGCTCGTCAAGGCTCAGGTCACACAGCCCAACACTGTTGCCGTGGCGAAGCTTAGATCGCGGGAAGATCCAGATGACTGGGAGTACCATTGCTTCGGCCGCGAAATGACTGTTGAGAGATACATCAACAGTGCAAGGAGATCGTGGGCATGAGAGATTCGAGCTTCGGCCATTCGCAGCACTGCAACGTACGGCAAGCATTACTACTGTTCATCACGATATGTGTTTTGCTGCCCCGGTGCGGACGAGATGCCAAAGTGGGAACATGATCAGCAAAGGACGCGTTGACTGAGCCTCCGACCCTCATCTGAGGTGAATTTGTTCGAGCAAGGGTTTGTTTTGCTTCGATGAGCAATGTCAGGTCTGCGAGGATTCGAGCAGGGGTGGCATGATTCCATCACCAAGACCGTAGCCTGTTAGCCATAGCTGATATCAGATATCTGTTTTGCCGCTGACACGCATCACAATTCCAGCTCTGCCGATGTTCAAATCGAGTCAAACGACGGACAAGGAAGCAACCCCCATTTCATGTGACGGAGCACATCTGCTAGGTCCATCATTCAATCGCCAATTGCTCATCTATGAAAGGAGAGTGGCCGTCGGTCTGAGTGACTTCGATCTTCCATAGTGTCTCACGGCATAGTTCGCATCACGCTCTCTCGGAACCTCGACTTGGCGGACAAACATACTTATGCCGTTCCACAAAGGACAAGTTGTGCTGCATTGGTGAATGCGTCGCTGTGCGAGCCTATAAGACTGGATCCTGAAGTACGAGATATCCAAATCAATATCCAACTCACTGAGCATGAACTCTGACTTTGCTCCACCTTGGAAAGCATCAACCACAGCCAGCGACAAGACATACCAGGGACCGGGTCGAACTCTCGGATCGTCTACGCCTCTTGTCACACAAGAAGCACAACTCCTTCCAGACTCAAGCGTCCACGCAACCATGGTCGGGACCTGGGTGGTGCCCAACAGAGATCACGACAAAGAGGGCAACGTGCCAGGCACGGGTCAACCCTCCAAGAAGCCGCCTAATCGAGGGACCCGGCCACCGGAGCCCGCAATTCCGCAAATGGGTAAGCTGGTGGATGAGGATATTCCAGAAACTCTGGCGCAGCTTCTTTTGTCAGCTGAGAGCCGTGGAGAGAGTCTGATGCAGTGGATCAAAGATGCGAAGATGGCGAAGCGGCGGATGAGGCGGTTGGCGGAGAGTTTGTAGTGGTATCGAATGAATTCTTTATCTTTGAGAAGCACTCAGGATAAGTTGGTGATGTCAATGAATGCCGCCATGTCTTGCTCCACTCGGTCGGGATGCAATCGCAGAATTGTACTCAAGACCTCCCGTCGTCTCCTGGCTTCGCTGGCCCGCCAGAATGGCTGCATCTGGCTTCTGTGTGAAACTTCCTTATGTTCAGTGATCGTAGGAGAGTCAAAGATCTCGTCAAAGGCTTCGATTGCCCGTTCCGGAGCGTTCCAGTGGAACATGTTGATGAAGAGTAAAGAGTAAGACGGTCTTCTTCGCCGGGAGGCTGAGGAAGGAACGGATGACGTAAGACTTCTATAGAACTACTTATCCCCTTGGCGGCCGGAGCTTGTTGCGTACCACCATCTCTCTCCCATTGCCTCGACAAAACCTCCCACTCACTCCCTCCCGCACCACGGCGCCGCTGTCATGTATTCCGCCTCGAACTCATACCTGGGCGGTGCCAACAGCGCCCGCCCTGGTCAGCAGCAATATGGCCAACCACAACAGCCGCAATACGGCGGCCAACCACAGCAGCAGTTCGGCCAGCAACCGCAAGGCTTCGGCCAGGCACCGCTACAACAGCAATACACTGGATACCCCGGCGCCTCATTGCAGCCTCAAGCGACTGGATTCCCGCCTCAGCAACCGCCTCAGCAGTTCCAGCAACAGCAGCAATTCTCCGGCTTTCAACAACCTCAGCCGACCGGGTTTCAGCAGCAGCAGCAGCCTCCTCAGTCCAGCTTTCAGCAGCCGCAACAGACTGGGTATCAGCAACCTCAGCAGAATCCGGTCCCGCCGCAGCCGACAGGATACCAACGACCGCAGCCAACTGGCATGACAAGCAATGATGTGGCCAACTCATTCCGCAGCGCCGGTGCTCCAAGTGTACCTCCTCCCCCTTCCGCGAAATCAGGAACCAAGATTCCCAACCTGCGATTGAGCTTCATCACCGCTCAGGACCAGGCCAAGTTCGAGCAATTATTCAAGAGCGCGACGGGCGGCGAGCAGGCATTGAGCGGAGACAAGGCCAGAGATCTGTTGATCAGAAGCAAGTTGGATGGGAATAGCTTGGCACAGATATGGACACTCTCAGACACTACGAAATCGGGCCAACTGCTGTTTCCCGAATTCGCATTGTCCATGTACTTGTGTAATCTCAAGCTCACCGGAAAGGATATGCCTTCGACATTGCCAGAGAAAGTACGCAATGAGGTCTCCAGCATGGTAGACATCATCTCGTTTGCGGCGCCAGACGACGCACCTCAGCAAGCGCCCTCATCCAATGCGCCCAACTTCAACGAGCCACCAAAGATCCAGCAGCCGCAAGCTCAAAACCCGAACAACCAGGCACTCCTCAGCCAATTGACAGCGCAGCCAACGGGTTATCAAATGCCACAAATGACTGGATACCAGCAACCGCAACAGCCTGGATTACAGCCCCAAATGACTGGATATCCAGGGGGGATGCCCCAGGCGCAAGGGTACACTGGACCTCGACCGCCAATGCCGCCAATGCCCACAGGCTTCGGCCAGGGACTGTCTCCACAGCAAACCGGATATCCAATGGCAGCACCTCTCAATGCGCAGCCGACTGGCGCACCTGGACGATGGGGTTTGGTCAACGCGCCAGCAAGTGGTCTTCCCAACCTGCAAGCTCTCTCGCAGCAAATGATGCCGCAGGCAGGACGAGAATCTGGTTTCAGCGCGACTGGTCTTCGAGGAAACGCTACCGTTCCGTGGGCAGTAACGAAGGATGAAAAGAAGATCTACGACGACATGTTCAAGGCGTGGGATGGGTTTGGGAAGGGATATATCACGGGCCCCCAGGCGATTGAGATCTTTAGCCAGTCTGGATTGGAAAAGCCTGACTTGGAGAGAATTTGGACACTGAGCGATCCGCACAACAAGGGACGACTAAATCTGGACGAGTTCGCTGTGGCCATGCATTTGATCTACAGAAAGCTAAACGGATATCCAGTGCCAAATCAGCTACCTGCAGAGCTCATACCACCTTCGGCACGCAACATCAATGACAGTATTGGAACGATGAAGAACTTGCTCAGCCAGGACGCCCAGGAACGAAAGTCAACCGGAGCATTTTTGCAGCCGCAAAAGACGGGCGTGAGCTACTTGAAGTCGCGCTCTTTCCGCGGAGGAAATGGAGCTACAAGCAACAACCGGAAGGACGCTACGGTTTTCAAGAACAACGATGACGATGTGGGATACCGATCTTCTGCTAGGCGCAGGGTCGGTCAAGATGGAAGGAGCTCTTCTCCGGCTTTGAGTGATACCAGCAGCATGAACGCAGATGAAATGAGCCTCGATCAGCTTAAGAAGGCTGTTCGCGAGAAGCAAGTTTTGCTCGATGCAATGGACTTTCAAGACGAAGGTCAGGCTGAGCAAGAGGATGCTCTGGATCGAAAGGATCGGAAGGAAAGTGAGGGGCTTTTTAGACGGATTCGCAGGATTCAGGAGGACATTGATGCTCATCCAGGTAGTGCCTTTAGATCTGGCGACTCCGACGCTGAAAGACGCGCGCTGCAGAGACAGCTTCGTGGTTTGTCAGATCGTCTTCCGGAGTTGGCTAGCCATGTGAGGAAGTGCGAGCGTGCGATCGCGGATGCTCAGCTGGAGCTATTCCGCTTGCGCGATGCCAAAGCTCATCCAGGATCTGCTGCGGCTATAGTGGGTACTGGTCCTGGCGGTGCTGTCACGGAGAGCGATCGATTGAAGGCGAGAGCGAAGGCTATGATGCAGCAAAGATCTGCCGCGCTGACCGGCAAGAAGGTCGAGGTTCCCGATGACGGTACTGCTTCCGCGCGGAGACTGGAAGAGGAAAACAAGCGGGTATCACGCGAGAGGGAGGACAATGAGAAGATGGTCCGCGATGTCGAGGAGAGTGTGACCGAGTACAGCAAGAGTCTGGAGTCCAATCTCAAGGAGGGCGGGGAGTCTGCTTCTGACGAGCATGAGCGCCGCAGGTGGGAGGACGGCCTTGGTGTTGAAGACGAGGTCAAGGATTTCATTTTCGACCTACAGCGAAGTTCGAGAGCTGCTCGTGTGCGGACAGAGGACAAATCGCAGACACGGCCAAAGGCAGCCGAGCCCGAACGGATCAGCTCTCCCATCTCTCGCACCGACAGTTCAGCTTCGAGCAGGCCCGCTGCGTCCACTCCCCAAACCTCGGGATCGTCGTACTCCAGCTATCGCACCGCGGAAGAGCGCGCTGCTTTCATCAAGCAACAAGCGGAGCAGCGCATGGCTGAACGTTTGGCGGCGCTTGGACTCAAAGCTCCCGGCAAAGGTGGCGAGACTGCTGCTCAACGCGCCGAGCGGGAGAAGAAGGAGCGAGAAGACAAGCTGCGTTTGGCCGAGGAAGAGGATGCCAAGCGTGAGCAGGAGAGGCAAGCTCGTCTCAAAGGAGAGTCAATCGCTCCTCCGTCACCGACCGCAAGTAAATCCAAGCCTCCGCCTCCGCTTCCTCGCAAGACGAGAAGTGAGAGCGTGCAGAGTGATCAGGACTCTAAGCACGCTGTGGCTGAGATCAAAGAGCAGGCTCTTAAGGAGCAAGAGGTCGCTATGGCACAGGAAGTGGAGCAGATGGAGTATGTCGATCTCCTATACAAAACGATGCGATACAACGCTAACATCTTGACAGGGACGAGGAGGCTCGCCAGGAGAGGGAGCTTCAGAAGCAAAGGGAGGATGCCGCGGCCTCGCTTAAGGCGCTGGAGGAGCAAGTCAAAGCTGGCAAGGTCAAGAAGGCAGAGGAGAAGAAGAGGCGAGAGGCTGCGAAGAAAGAGGCGAGCGAAAAGGAGTCTCGTCTCGCTGCGCAACGCGCAGAGATCGAGGCTGCTAAGGAGAGGGAGCGACAGCTTCGTCTGCAGTTGGAGAACATGGACGACGATGACTCGAGCGATGATGATGACGGTCCGACCCAAGCGACCCCAGTGGAAAGTACTCCAATACAGAGCATGGAGCTGCCCAAGGCGCCGGAAATTCCTCCATCTCCGCCCGCAGCCGTGGCCAGCCCGAGCGTATCTGTGACAAGTCCGCCCGAGCAGTCGAAGAATCCATTTTTCAAGAGTATGGGCGCTCCGACTGCGACCACACCTTCTGCCGAGACTGAGAAGAAGGCCGACACCAATCCATTCCACCGCTTGCCTCAGCAGGATCTCGCCAAACAGCAGCAGGCTCTTCCCGAGGCCACTGGCCCCCCAGCACGCTTCACTGGCACTCCGAAGCCAGATGAAGACGACTGGTCTGTCGTGGACTCGTCTGATGATGAGGACGACGATGATAAGCCACAGGGGGGTAGCGCGAAGCAATTGGCATCTATTCTGTTCGGCACCATGGCACCACCAAGACCGCTGAGTGCGATGGATAGCCCATCGTCCGCGGGCCCTGGCTCGCCAGCTCAAGCTGGACGGGTTTCATCTCCGCCTCCTGCCCCGAGTGGAAGCGCGCCACCTCCACCACCGCCGATGCCTGGCAGCAGTGCTCCTCCACCTCCGCCTATGCCAGGTAGCAGTGCTCCTCCTCCGCCTCCCATGCCTGGCAGCAGTGCGCCACCTCCGCCTCCAGGTCCTCCACCTGCCCCTGCAATGCCCGGTACATTTCCGGGAGGCGCTGCCTCTGCTGGCAGCGCAGGCCCGCCAGATGTGAGCGGTCTTCTATCGCAGATTCAGCTCGGCAAGGGCCTAAAGAAGGTACAGACTAAGGATCGCAGTACGGCGCCTGTTGCTGGACGAGTGCTGTAGACTCGACGTGGTGTATTGTTAATAGATTGTATGGATATGTGTCGCAGTGCTCCTCGTTCCATTGCAGATGTTCAACCTTGTTGACGTCTCACGTCTGATCAGGCCACTCGTATCAGCACAGACGTTCTGAAAAACAACATCAATACCCTGCATGGCCTCATAACAGCCTTGTGAGCTTGTGAAACTGAGTTGAAGACCCCCTGCTGACGCTGCAGAATGCGGAAGGTGGCACAAGGAAACTAGCCAGGCCAGGCTAGTCAGGCTTGAGTTCATACTACGCGAACCTTGGCTGCTCCAATTATATTGTGGACCACTTCCCTACATCTCTCTCTCGTCTTACGAACTTTGCGTTCCGAGGACCTCTGTATCTTTCATCAACCAGTCGCAATGAGCAACTCAAGCTCAGAAGACGTCGAAGCTTCGGCGAAAGGCCCGCCCAACCATGGCAAGAGCAACACACATTACGATGTCAACGAAAAGCCGGACGGAGACCTCCCTCCACCAGCTCCAACAGATGATACCCTCGCCCGCAAGCTCTCCGCCCGACAAGTGCAAATGATAGCAATCGGAGGCACTAGTAAGTCCACAAATCGGCAGGAGCAACCAACAGAGCCTTCTAACCTTTGCTTTCAACAGTTGGCACTGGACTCTTTCTGGGTACGGGAACGTCGCTCAGTCGAGGAGGACCCGGATCGATGCTGCTCAGCTACTCCATCGTAGGCTGTATTGTCTTCATCACGATGCTGTCGTTGGGAGAGATGGCAGCTTTCGTGCCTATTGCTGGATCTTTTTGTACTTTTGCTGGGTGAGTCCTTTTCTCCTTTGGAAGCGGTGTGACGAAGGTTTGCTGACGCAGGCATGCAGCCGGTTCGTTGACGACTCGTTCGGGTTTGCCATGACCTGGAACTACTGGTTCAACAACGCCGTGTCGACGGCCAGCAACCTCATCGCTCTGCAGCTCTTATTGTCTTACTGGACGGACAACTTTCCTGGATGGGGAATCAGTCTGATCTTCTTCTTTGTGCTCATCGCGTTGAACATCGTTACGGTCCGAGCATACGGAGAGATGGAATACTGGCTTTCTTTGCTGAAAGTCGTCACTATCATTGTCTTCATTATCCTCGGGATCGTGGTTAACTGCGGAGCCAACGTCAACGACCAGTATATCGGCACTTCGTTCTGGTATAAAGGCGATGCACCGTTCGTCAACGGTATCGGCGGCTTCGCGTCTACCTTCGTCACGGCGAGTTTCGCATACGGTGGCGTTGAAAGTGTTGCCATTACCGCAGGCGAGACGAAAGAGCCATCTCGAACTCTCCCCCGAGTCGTGCGAAACGTATTCTGGCGAATCCTCATTTTCTACATCCTTTCGGTCCTCCTGATCGGTCTCAACGTCCCGTACGATACCGAGGGACTGGCAACACGAGACAGTCAGACTTCGCCATTCACCAAGGTTTTCGAGCTGGCTGGGAGTCAAGTTGCAGGCTCCTTCATCAACGCAGTCGTCATGACCTCTGTTATCAGCGCCGGCAACCACTCCTTGTTCTCGGGTTCAAGAGTGCTGTACTCGCTCGCCGTCAACGGCCATGCGCCCAAGATTTTTGCTACGCTCAGTCCGAAAGCTGTACCTTGGGTTGCTGTGCTCTCCACGATGGTAATCAGCGGACTGTGCTTTGGAGCGAGCTACATCGGAGCGGGACAACTCTGGACCTGGCTACAGAACATCGTCGGCGTGTCCAACCAGCTGGCGTGGATCGCTATCGGTCTCTCATCGTTACGATTTCGCACTGCGATCAGGAGGCAGGGGTTGGAGCATCTTCTCCCTTTCAAGAACTGGGCATACCCATGGGGACCCATCCTTTCCGTCGTGTTGAACAGCGTGCTCGTGTTGGTGCAAGGCTGGTCGTCTTTCAAAGGAGGTTTCAAGCCAGTCGACTTTGTCAGCTACTACATTCAGCTGCCTGTCATGGCGGTTATGATCATAGGGTGGAAGCTGATCAAGAAGACTCGCTTCGTCCGACTATCGACTATGGATCTCACTTCGGATCGCTACGATCAAGGTCTGACGGTCGAAGAGAGAGAGCAGAAGTTGCAGAGGGCAAAGATCGGCTCGTATGCCAAGGGTCAGGGTTGGAAGGAGAGGTCAAAAGCTATTTCGCAATGGTTTTTCTTCTAGACAGCTCCTCGCGTACGTACTAGCGATCAGCTTACTTTGACAACCAATGATCGAACCATCCTGCCATGCCTTCAATGCTGGCATCTTTGGCATACTTCTGCACAGGGTCTTCCATATCGCCACGCAGAGCAAAGCCGTGAGACACGCCCTGGAAGAGCTGTACGTGGTAGACGTATTTCTTTTCGTCCATGATGTCGACCGCACGGCGACGGAACTCTTTCGGGAAGGTCTGGTCGATCTCAGAGCATGAGAGGAAGAGGGGCTCTGTCGAATGTCAGCTTGAGTATGTGACTGCTTGGAATGGGGGTCTCCTACTCGTCAGGTTCTCGAAGTGAGACTCCTTCAGGAAGGCTGGATGGGCGAACGCTCCTGCGGTACAGATTCCCTTCTCGCTCAGCTGCTCCATGACATATGGAGCGCCATAGCTGTGACGTGGTCAGTGTGCATTGATGTCGAATATGGATTGATTGCATCTCACCAGTACCCCGTGCAGGCGAACTTCGCACCACTCTTCCCGTACTTCTGCTTGACCTCTTCGACCCACTTTGGAACAAAGGGATCGGACTGTATCGGTTGTCAGCTGTTTGTGTGCTTCCGGGTATCACTTGGCTTACGAATGCTTGATGCTTCGCGAGCCACGCTCCAAAGTCGAAGTCCGGGTTGGCACTTGGATCAGTGGGATTGGTCGAGTGCTTGTACACAGGATCCTAAATGAAAGTCAGCGATTGCTGCTACCATGCAGCAAAGCATGTCATTACTCCACGAAAGTAATCCGGTCCCAAGACGAGGTACCCAGCCGCGGCAAAAGCGTCCATGATCAACTTGCCATTGATGAAGATGCCATAGACATCAGGAAAGTAAAGTAGAACATTGCCGTTCGCCTTCTCAGCCGGCGGCTCGGAGACGTAAGTTTCGACCTCTGCTATCGTGATGATATTGCCCTTTGGATCGCCAGTGTGGATTTTGCCGCGAAGACAGCAGGCCTCGGAGGGTTTAGCAATGACCTTGTCTGACATTTTAGTTGGTATGAGGTTGAACACCGTGAAAGAGTTGTCAAGGGTAGGCTCAGCTTGAGGTGCAGTGCAGATGGATTTGAAATACACTATACGGTACAAGCGAGACGGAAGTCGGCCCCTTTAGCCGGTGCACTATCTCCTCCACAGACGGACCCACAGATGGACTGGAAGACTTGCATGTCCACATCGAGCACCCATTCAAGCGTGCTTTGCTTCCCTGTTGGTCGAGATGTCCAGAATCGGTGGTGTTGAAGACCGCCTGAGCAAGTCTCCTTGTCCTCATTCTCGAACAGGGTGTCAATAAACATATCTGCAATCCAAATGGGAAACCGGACATGCTTTCTTTGTTCGTGCAAATATAATGTTACGGTCAACGACGTCGTACAAGGGCATATCCTGATCATGTCTTCGAATCGGAGTTTCTGGTTACCTTTGCATGGTACAATCAACATGTCTTCAGCGTAAGGACAAATCCGGGCCTCTAAAGAAGCATACTGACCTTCTTGCCAGACCTTACGGTGTCGTTACAGACCACGCTTCGGAGAACGATGACGACGAATGTCACTCCGAAGAGGATGACCTCGACCATCGCCTCCATCCACTCTCTCTTCGCCAGCGTCTCCAACAGCACTCCTGGATCCTGACTCTCATCTTTGCACTCGCCCTGATATGGAGCCTCCTCCGCCCGTCCGCTGTCCAGACGAATTTGCAAGCCCGGCCCCTGACCGCCAACTGTGGCAATTCCTCCACCGAAGCGCGAGCTCAAGGTTGTATATTCGACATGCTCTCCGCGACCTGGACGCCGGCCAAATGTTTGGATAGGGCTTCGCACGAGGAGTACCAAACTTGGATCCACTCGCCGAAACGTCTTCAAGGGGCCTTTCCATACTTTAAAGATAGTCTCGGGACACAGAGGTTCGCGAGCGAGGAGGAACTGTCGGACTGGCCGTTTGGGAAGGACATTTACACCACGTGGGAGGAGCATCGTGGGCACTGTGCGATGTTGATGAGGCGGTGGCATCGAGCGTATATGGGGATTGGCAAGCCGGTGGAGAAGATGGCGGGACTGTCGCACACGATTCATTGTACGAACATGGTGTTGGAAGGTCTGGAGAATAATCGGAACCAAGGCTTCGTGGCGACGGAGTTTTCGGTCGACTTTGGCGTATGCTAGAATTCGTGTGGCATAATGATCATATGCAAGTCCAAGCTCAGGAGGTGTGATGCGAGAAATACTAGAAGCAAGGAGGCAATCGAATTCGATACCCTCAGACGGCTGGCCTCGCCGCCCTGCCTCCAGCGCGCGCACTCCCAGTAGCAGAGGAAGTTCTTGCAGTTCCACCTCCATTCCCGCCGCCAGCCTCATGGTCCATAGCCTGCTTCACCAACTTGACCAGCTCCTTGAAGTTGACGCGGTCGCCTGATCCGAACCCAGCCAAATTATGCTTCTTGCATAAGTTGTTCGCCATGGTCTGCCACTGCTCCCCCAGCCCTCTCAAGAACAAGAAACACAACAAGTCTTCCGACACTTCTCCGTTGCCTCCGGCCTTGCGCTTATTCACTTCCATCGTCGATTGACTGAGAGTGGCGGGGTCCCGATTAGAGTCATGGACTTGAGACATCTGGTTGCAAGCATGGGCCTTGGTCTCCATATCGTTGATATAGAGGTCGATGGTCCCAGAAGTGGCAAGACTAACGTTGAAAAGGTCGGTGAACCGAACATAAGCTTGATCACTGCCGCGGGGCATACAGAGGTCCTCGAGAGAGGACCACATTTCCGTCGCGGAGGGGTGCAACTTGATACGGTTCCAGAGACCGGGGGAAAGTGTGTCGCGGAAGGCGGTCTTGAGAAGGTCGTTGCGGCGGTTGTAGATGGCAAGTTGTTTGATGTATTCATTATAGTCTTCCACGGAGACGTCCGCGGCTGGTTTGCCCGGTTCGCGTTTGTTGCCGAGCAGGACCTCAATGGTGTTCTCTTTGCGCGCCGCAGAAAGAAATGCATCTTGGTAGTTGTTCCAGTCGCCGCCATATGCGAACTTACGTGGAATGGCGGCTTGGTAGGACTCTCCGCTACCGCAGGTTGTGCTGGCGAGTACTTCTACCGCTGAGCTTTCCAGGGTGAGTCGCGCCGGACGGACATACTCCTGCTGAAAGCTGTTGAGCGCGGCCAACACCTTGTGAGCTTGAGCTGGATAATTAGCGCTGCCAACTTGTGACACATTGGAAGGTCCAGCGATGCTATCGTCGGCCATTGTTTGGTCTCCGTCATCCTCGGCTTGACCGGAGTTGTCCTCCGGGGCAGGTGTCTCGTACACGCAAAGAGTATTGGACTTTGCACACTCTTCACAAATTGGCCGCACGTTATCGCATCGCGTCTTCCTCGTTCGACAATTCGTACACGCTGCAGGTCTCGCAGAATCCGGACCCCTTGGCTTTGGCTCCTCGCCATGATAGGTGCAGGTTCCGTGCTTGACGAATTTCAGCTTCATATTCGCGACATCGGTCCTCTTGAAAAGTCCTTCCGGATGGGTACGTTGCAAGAATTTCAACACGTCTCCAACCTTCGTTCCCATCGCGAAGAGGCCATCGACGGCTTGCTCAACAGCACCATTGCGAGCTCGCCTTCGGTGGCCGGCAAGCTTGACAGCCTCCTCAGGAGGATGATTGTGATATGTCTTGCGATGTCTGATCTGCCAATCGCCTGTTGCGTCGTGCGGATCTACAGACACAGCAGCCAGAGACATGGGACATCCTGTGCGAGCACTTTTCTTGTGCACCCGCAGTCCTGCCCCCGATTTCCTGTCGGGACCATGCTTGGAGCAGTGGTAGTATCGTTTGTACAGCTGGCGACTCGCGTTTCTCTTGCTGGCTCTTCGAACGAGTTCGTAGCCGTGTTGCAGGGTCCAGGCATGGAGAGCGTCCTCCAACTCTACTTCATTCTTGTACGTGGCTTCGGGAGGTGGTGGAAGCTGGTAGATCGGCTCGTCGCCAGCACCCGCTTCCGGAGGGTCGTTGTTGTTGTCGTCCTCATCATCATCTTGCTCTTCCTGTGGATCGTTGTTGTTATCGTTCCTGGAAATCGGCTCCTTCGCTTGAGCTTCTGCGCGTAAAGCGTTCATGAGAGCTTCTTCATAGCTCGTAGAGGACGCATTCGCCTGCGACCCTCCGGCAGCCTGCGCGGAGAGAGCTCCATTTTGACTTCGATCGGACGTCTGGTGCTGGTTCGTAGTCTGAGCCGAAGTCTGGTTGCTGTAGAACGGTCCAGATGATTGTTGCGGAACGGAGTACGGGTTCGTGTTCGGATAGGGAGGCTGTTGGGATTGGTAAGGCGCGGAGTACTGACCACCGTACGCGGTGTCTTCGATCCAGCCAGTGTCAGTAGGTATAGTCGATGCCTTCGAGGTATAGAAGAGCTTACAATCTGGAGTTGTGTAGTTCATCCTAGCGCGCTCCGGTGGTGTGTTGATTATCGCATGCGAGGCTGTCTTCGCGCTGGAGTGCGAATAGAGTCGTCGGACGTTGAGACGGGATCGTCCCGAAAGTCGTGGCATGGAAATTTGACGACAACTCATCAAATGGCTTCAATGTTTGGGAAGTCAAGAGGAATGTCATTTCTGGAAGAATGGAGGCTCTGGACTCGGTTTCAAAGATCTACCATAGAAGCAGGAGTCGTTCGTACATACTCCGTTTCGACTCTGAAGTACACCCACATCCACCGCCGTAGTAGTTCGAGGATCTCAAGCAAGAATACTCCGCCTTCTAGACCATCCAATTTCACCACATGCAGCGACAGCTTCATCGACCAGGCAAAGCGTAGAATGATGTCAACTCCGATGACAATGTAGTAGATGAGCGGCTGGCGGAACACTCTCTGCTGGCGTAGACCGTAAGGAGATTTGTGGCGGTATCGTGAAAGGAATGTGAGATCCCAATCCATGGACACATCCCACCAAAAGCTGTAGAGTGAGTTGACAATCGCTGCCAGTCTCCTGCAAAGTTGTCAGTCAATGCTGTCATATGGGTGTATGCTCAACGGCTTACCAGAAGACGATCCACGTCGGGTTCTTGCGAGTCATCGAGCTCAGCGCGATGACTGGAAATGCGGTTGCGTACTTGGCAGCGTTGGCCCATTGCCCTTCCTTTAAACATTGCCTGAGACGTATCGCGAACGGCCACGCGATGGCCAATGGAACGATGAACTCATGCCCACAAAGTCGATCCGGCTTATTCGTCGTGCCCGAACCTTTGAGGAACAAGCACAAGACAACGAAGATCTCCGAGATTGGCTTGGAGTAGGATGTAAGAGCGTCCGCGAGAAGCACGTCGCCAAACTTGTCTCCCTTTTGACTCGCAATCCCTCCGATTGCAACTCTGCGCAGCCCAGAGAAGAGCCTCGATATGCCGTGAGAGCTGTTACTCCCAAAGATGGGTCGCAGAAAGGGATATCTCGGCAGCAGGAACGCCGCGAGCATGATAAAGAACAGCAGATTTGGTATCCAGTCGTATGCGACCACCAGATCCGTATCGGTGCCTGTCAACATCCAGAATATCACAATGGCTCCGACCCAAAGACCAGTCAAGAATCCAGCGAGTCGATAAGCGGAGACGTGTAGCGGAGGCTCGTTTTCTGTGGGCCGAGCAGGGTACCGAATCAGGGTGAAGATGTCGATGTTTAGAACGTGGAAACCGTGAAGATTTAGTGCCCAGAGCCAGAATCCCAGAATCACCTCGAACTCCAGCCGGAAAGGAAGTGGAAGCACCCGGCTGAAGGCATCGGGCCCTTCTGCCGGGTCTGCAACCATGTTTGAAGAAATGAACGTGGGTTGAAGTGGGTGTACAGAAGAAGTCGAAGAGGATTGTCGTTGGGAAGGGTCGAGCGACTTGCGGCAGGGAGATGGCGGCGGAGACTCCCGCCTCTGCAACGCCCCAATGTGGATTGATGAGACCTTTACTTCGCGGTCAATGAACGCCCGACTTGCGAGTATTCTCAAGGACAGACATTGCTTCAATACCAAGGCCTATCCTCAACGACACACGAAGCAAACATTCGCTGTGGAAGGACCTTCCTAACTGCAGACCTGCGAAGTCCTTCCTGTCACGCACAGACCACTTCCAGAGAGGCTACTTCACTGCTGCCTTTGACTCCATCAGTATCCTTTCACACTCCACACTCTTCCCGACAGCTCACAACATGTTGCAAAGTCTTCTCGCCCGCCAGCGAGTCCTCTCTCGCCAGGCGACCCGCTCATACTCAACACCAATACCATCACCACAGGCCACGGAGAAGCCGAATCCTCACCGGGAGTTCTACCGAGGAGGATTGGGCAGAGCTGTAGCCTTCAACTTTCTCATCGCCATGACGACTTTCCAAGCACTGTACTGGTCATGGTTGAAATTGGAGAGCATCGAGGTCAAGAAGGAGAAGGGCGAGGAAGTTCAGGCACTGGAGGGAGAACTCAAGACTCTGGTCGGCAGGGACGGGAAGAAATGAATGCGGACAACCAAATGAGGAGAACACATGCTTTGGTTCGCCGTCTCCATTCTGAAGGCCAGGTCTGCATCGACAACTA
The DNA here is from genome assembly GCF_000219625.1 of Zymoseptoria tritici IPO323. Taxonomy (NCBI): domain Eukaryota; kingdom Fungi; phylum Ascomycota; class Dothideomycetes; order Mycosphaerellales; family Mycosphaerellaceae; genus Zymoseptoria; species Zymoseptoria tritici. Next base: position 1,506,364 of record NC_018212.1, on the reverse strand, counting down.
CGCTGTCATGGAGCCGACGATAGTATTGTCCGAAAGGTGTATATTCTACGTACGATGAGGTATGCACGAAAGCATGCTCCAGGAACGAAGTCAACACTATCACGCCTCGAGAATTTCGTAATCTCGCCATGCCAGGGCTTGGGTACTCCTGCCGAATCGAAGACTTCGGCCGAACGGAACAACTATGGCCGCAGCTTCAGTGGTGGAGGATGTCAACATATACGTCGACACCATGCCCTTCCTCTTCGGTTGCGAGCAGCATGGACGATTCATCCACAACAAGCGGTTGTCAATTCTGAGGCACTTAAAGAATACACAGAGCGACGAGCAGGCATGGTCTCCCACCGAACACCACTGCTGCGAAACGCCGAAGAGCCTACTGCCTTATCGAAAACGTACAAGCAGTCGTCGACACGAGGCGAGTACATATACAGAAACAGTGTGGAGTCTGGCGGCGTGTTCAAAATCTTCATCAATCGGATCACTTGTCACTCACTTGCGCCGTGCTCGAAAAATTCCTGACCTCAAGATTAATCGCCATGCTGTTCCGTTACACTCTCGTCTCGCCCCGTCTCACGATCGTGATCTCCGATCAAACGCATCATAATATGGTGCCATGGGTCTGCTGGCAATCACGATTCGAAACGGATTTTCAATTTCTACTAAGGACTATCTTCTCGCTTCTTGAAGAACAGCAACTCCAATCAAGAAAATCGTCCCAATGACATGACTTTTGATCGACTCGCCGTGTCGCCAGCCAAGCAAACAGAAAGGCAACTTGACTTGTCCTCTGCCTTGTTTGAAGCATGACTGAGAAGTCCCCATTGTCATGCCAACTTTTCCGAGCACGACGCTCCAAGCCCAATGCATTGCTGAATTTCAAAATGCACTCAATTCTGCCTGGCTCGGAATCAAGCCTTTGTTTTGACAGCGAACGCCTGCTTCTTCTTCTTCGTCGCCTTCTGCATCGCCTGTTCGAACGCCTGTGATTTCTGGCCAACTATGACGATCTTCTGGGCCGTGCCGAGGATATCAGTCGGGTCGATATGCTCGCACAATTTGAACAAAGTGTTCGCCACTTCCTTCTCGCTCGGCACCTTTGGCTGGCTTTCGCTTGCATCCAATTCCGAAGCAAGCTTGTCATCCTCAGGGACGTGGTCGGCCGCCATCGTTTTCTTGCCGTCTTTCTTGGAGCCGTCCAAATGCTCCGCGGAGTTGTCAGCGCCTTGATCGGGCGAAGCATTCTTGCCGTGGTTCTCCTCTTCTACCTGCGTGGCCTCGCTCATGTGGCCGATATTCTGCACATCTGCGTTAACAGATTCAAGAGTACTGCCCAAGCGTAAACACATCTGGGCCATGAACTTCTCCAGCGCTTTCCGCTCGTTGATTGCCTCCTCGGTCTCATCTCCTCCGGGCACATGAGGCACGGGACCGCTGCCTGGAGATGCGTTGGTATCAACCGGCGCTTGCTTCTCATCTTCGTTCCGGGCTCTCTCCTTGCTGGCGGTGGTTTCGATGACCACATTCATTTTGTTACGACGCTTCTTGCCTTTCTTGCCTGGGCCGGGAGTCTTGGAAGGGGCGCCCTTTCCGCCAATTAACCCGGTCAACTTTCCCATCGTCACCCAGGTCTGGACGTCTTCATCATCCGACTCGCTCTCGACGGTCTTGTCGAGCTCGTTGAGGATAGGGTTCTCGGCAATCATGGCCTCCTTCTTGGCGATGTTGGCCAGCTTCATCTTGCGCTTGTCCGAGATCTGCCCCTGCTTCAGAGATTCGTCGGCATCGCCCTTGTCGGCCTCGTGAGCATACATGATGGGCCTACGCGACATCGCGAGGGCCACAGCCTCCTTCATGCGACGCTGGAGCAATTCTTGGTCGTGTTCGTTGCCTCCGTTGGTTCCAGCGTCCTCGGCCTCGTGCGCTGGCGTGACCGGCATGTGCTGCACGAACGCGCCCTTGGCCTTGGTCATCGGCATTTTCACTGCCACACTGCCTGACTGATCCTCTGCGCCAAAGCCCACGCCATGCGCTTCGGCCGAGAGATCACCCTCCGTGTCCTGCGCCGGCAAACCCAAGGTATCTTCGATCGTACCGCTGTCGGGCTCGAGCGTCTTTCCGATCGGATCGGGGAGGTAGAAACACTTCAAATCGCCCTTGGCGTCCGTCTGAGGACGTCCGTGGAGTTTGTTGAATTTCAGCCACGCCACTTTGGATTCCGCAAGCGACGCGAACTCGAACGTCACCGTGATATATTTATCCCCGCTGACGGCAATGGACTTCTTCAAGGGGAGCTTGTGCCTTCGGCCGTCGATGGGTGTCATCGACAATTCGAGCTCCATTGCCTGCATCACTTCGGATCCGAACTCCTCACGTCCATCGGTCTCGAAGCAGACCCCAACCACCCGCGTAGCACCATGGTGATTAATATCGTACTGGATTTCCCGACTGATTGCAGTGTCGGCACCTCGCACACGAGTGAGCTGTGTTCGGATGAAATCTTCCGACTTGCTGCACCAGTGTTCCGGACGCATACCGTAGGCACAGAGCAAGGCGGCCTTGCTCGTGGTAAACACCAAGAGCACAGTGTTTCGCTCGCATGGCGACTTGAATCGCATCTTGGAGGTCTCAATGTAGTTGGCTGAAAACAGAACCGCGTTCTGGTCCGGGACCCAGAGCTGCTCGAGGACCTCGTGGAGTGTCATCGTGGGTGGGACATTGCTCACGCAGACCATGCGCGAAGCCCGCCTAAGGCATGCGGGATCAGAAAAATGATCACTGACGGGACTGAGCGCAGCTTCGGAGAGGCTGATCTTATCGCAACCAACTGTCACACTCGAGTGTATTTCCGCCAGGCTCGGGGTATCCTCACCTGCCACCTCTGCAGAGGGCGCACTGTTTTTCGAGAGCCTCGCGGCCTGCTGTGCCACGAATGAAGGACGGACGTATCGCTCATAATACCATCGCCATGAGGTCGCACTGTGGCGTGGGTTGTTGTTCGCGAATGAGCGCCAGTACTCGAACTTGTCCTCATCCGCCACGTCTTCCGCGAATATCGCAACTCCAGCCACGCGGTTGAAGTCGACCTGCGTGTATGCATTTTCCTGGTTCATCTGAGACGAATCCTCGCGGTTGTGTCCGAGGCTTTGTGGCATAGGAATGAACGTCTCGCTGCCATCGGGATTGAAGATGACGTGCCCGATGCGAGTATCGGATTGCGTGGTCGACGATTCCTCGCCCACGACTGTGCGGAGCTTGTTCTGATGAAGATTGGCGGCACCGATGCCGATCTCGGTCGACGAAGAAGTGTGGCTGCCCGGCGATTCATGTTTCTTGACGTTCGCCGTGAGCTTCGGAGTATCGTTCAAGCCCAGTATATCATTCTCGTCTTCATCCAGGATGTGTTTGATGTCGGCTTCCGATTCGCGCTGTTGAGTCAGGAGTTCGTCGGAATACTCATCGGAGATCGGAGGGGGAGGTGGAGGTGGTGAGGGGTATGATGGTGGCGGTGGTGGTGTAGTGGAAGATCTGGCTCGAATGGTCCCAACGATACGGACGTCCTCCAGGAGCTCACTCACTTTGAGCATGGTCTTCATCCGAGCGCTCTCGTCTTGCACTTGTTGCAGTTGGGTTTTGAAGTGAGCGCTCTCGTCTTGCTCGAGTTGCAGTTCGCGCCTGAGCTGGACGATCTGCTCTGCCTGGTCTTTCACGGCACTGCTGCCGATCTTCTCGGTCAGTTCTTTGTTGGCAGACAAGGCTTCGTTCAAGAGGTCCTTCGTTCTAGCCAGCTCGTCTCGCGCGCCGCTGTAGAGCTTACTCAAATCGCGCTGCAGGGACATGCCGCGATCAAAGTTCTTTTGGAGTGTGTTGTTGGCCTCGCGCAACTCGTCGTAGTCCTTGCGTTTGGCCTCAAGGTCATCGTGTGCGTCCTCAAGGTCATTGCGTGTGGACTGAAGTTCATGGCGTGTGGCGTCGATTCGATCATGGAGGGCTTCGATCGCATCGTAGTTGTTGCATGCGGCCTCGATCTCATCCAAGAGGGAATGAGTCCCATCGAGCTTGTCTCGCAACTGCTGGGCGGCGTTCGGCGCCATGGTGAAGGCCAGCAATGGTACTGCTGGTCATGCAACGTCGGTGGTGTTGGTGTGTGATGGACGAAGTTGAGGTTGGTGATCAGGAAGGGTGGAAGAATCGACAGTCGTCGATCACGAAGTTCTGCGGCTGCAGATTCAAAGTGGAGCCAAAGGTGGCGGTGTTTGGCAGATGTGAGTTCTTTTCATGTGCAGAGCCCTTTTGTTGACCAGCAGAGCTAAAGATTGACACACAGGTTTGGCAGCTGACAATGTGCACTTGTTGGATGAGGGATCTCGAAGAAGGGTGTTCAGGGAGGACGGCCCAACGATACGAACCAAGGTTGAAGACGCCGTCTTCGACCATACGAGAAGAAGACGAGAGATTCGGCTACGGTGGCGTAGACTCACTTCACGAAGCCTTGCAGCTCTATCAGTTCGCCACAGAGATTTATGAAGATTCACGAACGCGGATCGATTGCAGTCACATGCCAATTCCATCGGGAGTCCACAACCGTTCCTGCCTACAACGAGACCTCGATCAACGCCCTCTCGCAAGCTCAACAAGCATCTTCGGTCGACACTGCAGTCCTCGAGCCATGGAACAAAGCCCTACAAGTACAAAGAACGATCACAAGAGCCTGAAATACAACGTCGAGGGGGAATAATGCATGCACAAGCGTCGGACAAGAGGCACACCCTTGAGTAGACTGGTCGTATCTCGGTAGCCATACGCTCGTGAGTCGCTGCACCATCACAACTTTGCTGTCTGCTGGCATCACTCACTCGGCCAGCGAAGCACAACGGTCGAAAGAAACGCCGCAAAGGCGAGCGCAGAAGCGGTCAGAATGGCAAAGTGATGATGGGACAGATGCAGGTTGAACAAGTCGCGCGTCGCATTCGGACGACGAGTGGAAGTGCGCAGTCACAGTATCGATCGATCGACACCCACAATTGTGTGTGATGTTTACTTGAGCATGCAAGTCAAGAAGAGCATGGAGCTACTCGTCGTACTCGACACAGGCGTGGCAGAGAACGTGAACGAGATAGGGGGTCGCGACCGTGCGGCGTGTTAACACTCTTGCACCGAGCTCGAGCACATGTCAATCCTTGCGATGAAATGTGTACATGGCCTCATCTACTCGCCTACTCGCCTTGCTGCACCTCTGCTTTCGACAAGGGCACTGTCCGCGTAGGGATTCTGCCGGAAGGCCTGCGAGTATAATCAGCTTATGGTCTGTTCTTAGTGCACCGCATCTCGATGACAGGAGTCCACGCTCCATTAATACCGCCATCGATCGTCGCTCGGTCTCAGCTCTGGGCTTCTGGCTTTTCCTCATCATCACCCAAGTCGAGTCTGCCGCGGTGTCACTTCAGCAGCGATACCATTGACACGCCCTTTCGCGACCATTCCTCTCCTTACTATCCTGGCAGCCATTCGTTCAACCTCCGCCTTGACCTCAGTTGTCCGCTCCATAGCCTTGAACAACATCATGACTTTCTCCTTTACCCTGGGAGAACAGCACTGGAGAGCAGGTCGACTATCCGATCGATGAGCAATGGTTGCATCCCTAGCTATTGACTACACTGTAACTCTTCCTCGATGGGTTTGATCGGTTTGCGTTGCGTGCGGCGACAGGACTGAGCTCCGAACTTGGTCCAGTCCATCGTTGGTCAAGTTAAAGGAGGCGGAAACAGGACCGAGTTGCACGGGCGAAGAAGCCCTGGGCTTAGGATTGTAGTCGATGTTCGAGTTCGGCGGGATGCGATGTGCGGTTGCGGAGCTTGTGACTTTGCTATCGGAGTGGTTTCGGGGGCTCAGCGGTATTAGCTGACGTCGAAATGCCATGCAGTGTAAGAGAGGTTGCAGATCACGCAGACGGATCGACAGAGTTGAAGACAAGGCGACGCGGACGAGAACCTGAACTCATCTACCAGTTGCATGATCTCGGAAGCAGAGCCTGCAGAGGGTCCCTTGCATACGATGTGTACTCTTTACATTCCTTCGATGAAAAGCACACAGCGGCCCACTATCAGATACTACCAGCAGCATCTGTGCGGGATTGCACGACGCAATAGACCCGTAGCGACGGGGAGTGTATCAGAATCCCGGATATGCGTACAACTACACACGAACCAAGCTATCATGTCCTTCATCTTTCGCGTCGGGCACCTTACAATCCGTGCCGCAACACCCGTGTCCTACATACCTATCGGAAGCCTGCCATTACGACAACCTCTTGCGAACTCTGTACATGTGTCTCAAAAGAATGGCAACGAACAACCTCGCTCGA